>NC_092042.1:5809569-5997947 GCF_003086295.3 Arachis hypogaea | reverse complement strand
CCTTTTTAATATTTTGTTAGAAATATTCATATGGATTCTCTAACAAGTTGCCTTTTTAGAGCTTTTTAACATGTCTTTTCTTAATCGCTTTAAGTGCAACAATGTGTTGGATATTTGTGTTTCTCATCTAATGAATGCATATTATGGGTAATGCTGCTCAACCCATTTTTGGCAAATGAGTCAATGAGTAATAACATAAAGGTTTTGTTTTCACCAAATAAATTTGTGATTACGAGTACAGTTTCTTTCTCTGCATTGCCTCTTTCAGTTATTTCATTTACATACTTTAAAATAATGTTAAATACTTTCTGCTTGCTCTGTAGTCATTTGATTCATGGAGTACACTGGGTCTCTTTCAATTTTGAAAAACTACCTAAGTTTTGATGTGATTCTTATAATTGTATTTTTTAAAGTCATATGGAAATCCTTTTTTTAAATGCTTCAGCCTCGATAGGGTGATGTAATTTCTCCATTGCTTCAGAATTGCTCAAGCTCTAGTGATTTTTGTTCTTATAGAATATGGATACGATTGGCAATAATTTTGTTTGAAATATTGGCATCTATCTTTGCTGCTGAATAGGTTGACAAGGAGGAAGTGCGTTTGCGCCGGACTATTGGTTTGAAGAAGGATGAGTATTTTTTAGATGGAAAACACATAACGTGAGTAGAATTTATTAACATATTAGTGCGTGTGTTTTGACGTTCACTTTTGACTTCAGTTCAAAATGAAATATTCTGGTTTATACTGCTTAGCCAAATGACTATTTCCCTCTGCTCCTAAAGAAAATTATAAATGATCTGCAGAAAAACTGAAGTGATGAATTTACTGGAAAGTGCTGGGTTCTCTCGCTCAAATCCTTACTATGTTGTGCAGCAAGGAAAGGTATTGGTGCACGGCGGGGGTGCCTAAATGTGTGTTTCATTTTGATAAGATTCTTCGTCACGTTACATATAAATATAAATATATGGTAAACCATGAGCTGGATAGAGTTCTTGATTGTTTGTTTCTTATTGTTGCATAGATATCATCACTAACGTTGATGAAAGACTCAGAACGACTGGATTTATTGAAAGAAATTGGTGGTACTAGAGTTTATGAGGAGCGGCGTCGTGAAAGTCTGAAAATATGCAGGAAACTGGCATGTTTTTCTGTTTAACTAGTTAATTTAAGGCTTTCGGTTTATGTTATTCATTATTCTTGACACTGATTTCTTATCAACCAGCATTTTTCTGTTTGATAGGTAATAAAAGAAAGCAAATAATTCAAGTTGTACAGTATCTAGATGAGAGGTTGAAGGAATTGGATGAGGAGAAAGAGGAACTACGGAAATATCAGCAGCTTGACAAGCAGAGAAAATCTTTGGAATATGCTATTTATAGCAAAGAAGTTCAAGATGCTCAACAAAAACTTATGGAGGTTGTCTATGTTTAATTTTACTGTATCTATAAGTTTATTCATGATTATTATTGTGTTCTATTGATTAGATTTGCTTTTGAAGAAACCCTATTTGATTTCTCCTCTAGAATTTTGAAATATTGGATTTTGATGCCTGTAGTTGAATGCTTGTCACTTTGTTTTAGATAGAAGAAGCCCGAGCCAAGGTTTCTGAAACATCTGCAAAAAAGTATAATGACGTGCTTGATGCCCATGAGAAAATCAAAGATTTAGAGAATACATTGAAAGATGTTGCAAAAGAACTTCAAAACTCTAACAAAGAGAAAGAAAGTATAGAAAAGAGACGAACAAAGGCTTTAAAGAAGCACACAGAGCTTGAGCTTGATGTCAAGGACCTACAAGAGAAGATTACTGGAAATATTCGAGCAAAGGTATCACTATGATGGTGATTACTTGTTTGACTTGTTTTTGATGGGATGGTTTGTCCAAGATCTGTTCTCACCTACCTGCTTTCAGGAAGATGCTGCAAGACAACTGAAGATACTTGAGAAGAACATTCAAGATTCAAATGATGAGCTGGAGAAAATCAGACCTAAATATGAGGAACAAGTTATGGAAGAAAAAGAAATCACCAAGCGGTAAGCTACGGTTGTGGGTGTCTAAAGTTGCAGTTCAATAATATAATTGGATGCAGCGCTCTCTGAATGTACAAATTAGTCTTTTTGACATGATATGTTTTAATATTATTCTGTTGGCTATTTATAATTTCATTCTATTATCTTTAAAGAACTAATTTTAGAGAAGATAATGAAATATTGTTTGTCCTCATCATTCTTGCAGAAATTTTCTCTAGATATAACATATAGATTTTTGTATTTGTTGCTTGTTTGTGCATGTATTTGACACTGATGTTTCTTTAGATAATTTCTATAGCCAATCCAAGGAGGGTAAGTTGTTTTGTGTTTGTAGAGAACATGCAACAACCTCAACTGTGTTTTTTCCCAAATAAATAAAAAAATATTTTGTTATAAATCAGAATAATGGAGCGTGAGAAACAGCTCAGTATACTCTACCAAAAGCAAGGGCGTGCAACCCAGTTTCCGAGTAAAGCTGCTCGTGACAAGTGGCTTCGCAAGGAGATAGAAGATCTTGAACGAGTGCTTTCCTCAAACTCAGGGCAGGCAAGTGCTAAATTTTCTTTATGTGCTATAATGAGCCTGGACTTCCTTTTTTCTTTTATTTTAAATACATTAAGGTCCCTACTTTTTATCAGGCTGCTAGATTTGTATTTATGAATTTCATTGAGCTATGCTGTCTATTTATCATCGTATGATGTTTCTCTTTCTTTCTTTATTTATTTATTTTTGGTGGTTGTTTCGGGACAGGAAAAAATGCTCTTGGAGGAAATTGGTCGTCTTAAAGGTGAACTGGATGGCTGTGATGAGACCATTGAGAAATGTAGATCTCAGATTACTACTTTGCAATCTCACATTGACCAGTCACGGCAAGGGTTTAATAAATATAAAGTTCAAAGAGATAAGTTGCAGGATAAGAGGAAGTATGTATATCTTTTGTGCATTCTTTATATATTTCTGGGATAAAGGAATGAATATTAGGTTTACGAATTCTGTTGGGCTTTATAGTTTTGTGGAATTTTTTGTTAGGTCTTTATAGATTAAAAGTTTGCAATTGGCTATCTATAATGGATAAAAAAAAAATTTATTAGGTCCTTACAAATGGTTATCTTTAAAAAAAAAAAACACAATACACATGGAATATTCGCTTACAAAATATTCCACAATTCATCCTACATCAAATAAAAGAAATATTCCAAGAATAATTCGTATTTTTTTTTCTAAAACAAAAATGGCTTGCAAAGATCTGACTGAAAATTTGAGTAAACTATAAGGACTTACTAAGTAAAGAAACCTACATACTATTTTAGATAGAATAAATGTTATTATTGGTTACTTTACAGAGTGACAAAGATATTACTTGTGATTTTAAATTTTTGTCTTGTAGGTCCTTATGGGACAAAGAAAATACACTTACTGCTGAAATTGATAAGCTGAGAGCTGAAGTTGAGAAGGCTGAAAAGAGCCTTGATCACGCAATTCCCGGTGTGAGTGTTTTTGTCTTTCTTGCTTATTTAACATCTCACTTCTGACTTCTGAGTACTTTTAGATTCTCAAGAAATGTTACAGTAAATCTGGGATTTTCCATCTTTCACTATGTGTGTGGTACGTATGTGCTAATTTAGTGTATAACTTTAGAATCACTTACACAGGTGTTGCTGCGTTGGTGCTAATTTGGGGGATAAATATAGAATCACTTACATATACTGCCCGACTTAGGCTAACTGTTACCACATACAGATCTTTGTCCTTAAAATCTTATAAACTGCTTTCTGTTTATGGGATCTTGCTATATATATTATATATACATTGCAGCTCAACATTACTTAGAGAATTTATATGCAACTTCAAGAAAGTATCAAGTGGTTTATGTCATGATTAATGAGTTTACTGCTGTTTCATAATAATGTTCTATGTCATGAAGATTGGACAGTTTTTCTGTGGTCACAACCCTCCTCTTTTATCCGGGCTTAGGACCAGCTGTGTAACATGGGAAGAGTTTGCTCTTTTATAATATAAAAGGAAAGGACTTGAAACAATAAGTACTTCCTGGTTTCTGTCCTTTAGGTTATGCGGTACTAAAACGAACCATCAAGAATGGACTTTAAAAATAGAAAGGGGATTATTAAGAATTATATATATATATATATATAACTCCTTTCCATGTATGTCTATGGAGTTTTAATGTGTTGGTAATAAAATCCTTTGCAATTATATATGATGTTCTGTGCTGATGTTTCAATCTAATTGGACATTTAACAATGGATAGTACTTAGCATCTGGGAATGCAGTGGAAGATGCTGTTATCTGTCCAGTTCAGAGATTTTCTGTCATGATTTTATTTCTATAAACTTACTCTAGTGAGATGTTGCCATTTTTTCTATCACCATACTTGACACTCCTTTATGTTCAGGATGTCAGAAGGGGGATGAACTCAGTTCGGAAAATCTGCAGGGAGTATAACATTTCTGGTGTTTATGGTCCGATCATTGAGTTGCTGAGTTGTGAGGAGAAATTCTTCACAGCAGTTGAAGTTACTGCAGGAAACAGGTCATTTCTCCCTTATATTTCGTTTGAAATATAGGCTATGCAAACTGTAGCATTCTAGTGTGTATTTTTCTCTATGTTCCATTGGTGTGATTGAAATGGATTTTGTGTTGGAACATGCAAAGCTTTCACTTGTTCAATCCTTTTGAAGTGCTGGTCATTCTTCTTAGGCTGTGATCTCCTTACAGGTTTCAATTCACTTGTACATGCAATTTAACATTTTCCTTTTAATATATTTGTTTAAACAGCTTATTCCATGTGGTTGTTGAAAATGATGACACGTCAACCCAGATAATTAGACATCTTAACGCACATAAAGGTGGACGAGTTACATTTATCCCACTTAACAGAGTGAGGGCACCACGCATTACTTATCCCCAGAGTTCTGATGTCATCCCTCTCTTAAAGAAATTGAATTTTAAACATGACTATAACCCTGCATTCAGTCAGGTTAGCTTCTACAACAGATGTTAACTTTTATTTACACAAGTTAATACATGTTCAGGAGCAATTTGCTAAAGGGTTGTAAACTTCTAATTATAAGTTTTTTGTCTGTGGCTGGTGATACTATCTTCTTGACTATATAGATGGATTGATTTCCCTCATCATTTCTGATATTTCTTAGGTATTTGCCCGAACGGTTGTGTGCAAGAATTTGGATGTGGCTTCAAGGGTTGCCAGGACTGATGGTCTTGACTGCATAACACTGGATGGTTGGTGTGGAAATGCTTTACATGGCTTGTCTACATGATATGGCCTGGCTGTGTGTCTTGCCTTTGACTATAAGCTGTGTGCTTCATTACAGGTGATCAAGTTAGCAAGAAAGGTAGTATGACGGGAGGATTTTATGATCATAGACGATCAAAATTGAAGTTTATGAATATCATTAAGCAAAATGAAGATGAAATTCACTCAAAAGAGGAGGAATTGATGAAAGTTAGATCTGACCTGCAAGATATCCTTTAATATTTATATATGTTTAAATAAATAAAATCCTTTATTTATTTATTTATTTTTTTGTGCTGATTCACTCAGTTTTTACTTGGGTTTATTTTTGCACCAGTAAGGAGATCTCTTGTCATCCTATCTTTTTGTGTCATTCTTTTCTTATGATATTCTTTCTCCCAAAAGAGAAAAGTAGCTACGAAGGCTAGGAGGAAGGAAGGCACTAACTTAATAATTTGGTTAACTTCAAACAGTAAATTCATCATTCTCTGTCATTTAGATTTCTGGTTTCTCTTGAATATTCATGTTGCTTTCTTAGAGTAATGATTTAGTGGATGAAGGTGGATTGGTGTATAAAATTGTAAAGACCTTTGTCAAGCAAGTTTTAGAAAATAAGATTATATCTGGATTTTTTCCCCTCTCCCCGTGAGTAGTTGGACAACTTGTGTGTGACTGCACATGGTTGGTTCCATAGCCCTTAAGTGGATTTTAATGGTTTTTGAACTCTTATTACCTAAAGTCATTGATTTTTTTTTGTTTTATTATTATTGATTTTGTTGTTTGTTGACAATGATTGATTTTGCTTAGATAATTATTTTGCTCTATATTTTGTTGAAACTTTTATAGTTACACCTATGTTTTTTCGATGCACATGCTTTTCTTTGCCATTGTATATTTGTTTCCAACCTCCAATAGTTTTGTTTCCACTGAACTTACCTCACAGATAGACCAAAAGATCACTGAACTTGTTTCCGAGCAGCAGAAGATTGAGGCTGAGTGTGCTCATGGAAAATCAGAAATGGAACAATTTAAGCAGGACATTGCAAATGCTAACAAGCAGAAGCAATTGATTTCTAAGGCACTTTCAAAAAAGGTGTTATTATATTTCTATATTATACAAGATGATCCCCTTGGAGTTTCTTTTCTGTTGGAATTTGGCTGTGGAATTTTTAGTGTCAATAATTTTTAAGTTTTTCCTTAATGGCTTGTAGGAAAAGTCACTTCTTGATGTCCAGAATCAGATTGAACAGCTTAAGGCTAGTATGGCAATGAAAACAGCCGAGATGGGCACGGAACTAATTGACCATTTAACACCAGAGGAAAAGAAGCTTTTGTCTGATTTGAATCCCGAAATCAAGGAACTTAAAGAGCAGCTTGTTGCATGCAAGACTGATCGTATCGAGGTTTATTGAATTGATAGTATTTGTATTGGTACAGTTTATAGGGCTAGATCCTTGTTCTAACTTGAGATTTGCAGACGGAAGCACGGAAAGCGGAGTTGGAAACTAATCTAACAACAAACCTGAGGAGAAGAAAGCAAGAGTTGGAAGCTGTAATATCATCTGCTGATGATGACACTCTGGGTGTAGATGCTGGATTGAAGGCGCAGGAACTTAGCGATGCTAAATTGTTAGTTGATGAAGCAACGGAGCAGCTTAGAAGTGAGACTTCCGTTTAGTCTTTTCTTTTCTTGAGGTTTTGAAGAAACATTATAATTCCATGGTTGACAACATTATCTTTCTCAGGAGTCTCTAATAATATAAGTGCACGATCAAAGGAAATTAAACAGATCAAAGAAGAAATCAATAAGTTGAAGGTATGTAGTCTTCTTAGGCTGCGTTTGTTTACAGGCACGGAACATTGAAATAGGGACACAGACACAATCATGTTTGGCAAATAAGATATGTCTAGAGACACTGAATTAGTGTATTTTGTGTCCTTTCTGATACTAACAAGAGACACAATTTATTTTTTATTTTTTCTTTCATTATTTTATCAAATTTTCATAATTATATTTTTTATCGTTATACTTTTTTTCCTAAACTTTTTGTACGGAAAAATAAGAGTAAATTAGACTTTTGTAATTTGTTCTAGTTTATCACCAAACAAAATATAAAAACATTAATTTTTGTGTCTCTGTTTTTAGTGTCTTGTTTTCCGTGTTTTGTTTTGTCTTCTTCTCAGAACCAAACACAATATTATAGATTGATTGCTGGCTACAGTAATTTTTGCTTCATCAATAATCATGACTATGGTCTGCAGTCTTTGGAGGATGAGTATGAAAGAAAACTTCAGGAGGAAACAAAAGAATTAGAGCAGTTGCTGAGTAAAAAAAATATATATTCTGCTAAAGAAGAGGAATATACAAAGAAAATAAGGGAACTGGGCCCATTGACATCAGATGCATTTGAGACGTAAGGCTTTTCTTGATGATCATTTCTTTTCTATTTCAATTTTGGGTCATAAATAAGGTTTTTATTTTATTTTTTTAATTTTCTTTTAAATGATCAAGAAATCTGCCATATTTTAAATAATGCAGAAGATATGTGCTGTTACAGTTTTAGGTTATTTCCTTGCAGTTTGTTGTTATCTCTTATAGTTTGGTTTTAGCTAACTTGGTTGCACCTTCTTAGGTACAAGAGGAGGAACATCAAAGAATTGCATAAAGTGTTGCACAGGTGCAATGATCAACTGCAGCTGTTCAGTCATGTAAACAAGAAAGCGCTTGACCAGTATATAAATTTTACAGAACAACGAGAGGAACTTCAGAAAAGGCAAGCTGAACTTGATGCAGGAGATGAGGTAATTGTCTGGCATTTTGGTTGAAATGGTTCTTTATAATTCACATTAAGGTGGGTGATTACCTGACAGCTAAATGCTTGATATACATTGCTAGTTCCTGTTATGCACTATAGCATCTGAAAGATTTGGTACAACTGATCTTTCATGGCATCTGATTGTTGATATTTTCATTTCTCCCTGAAAATGGTGGTGATATTTTGATTTGTCCCTGAAAAAGGTGTCGTTAACCACTTGCATATATATGAAATAACTTTTTCCCCTTTTTATATTTTTTACTGCTTTTATTTTCTTATGTTAGTTGTATTCTAGTATTAAGGTTCATTTTGAATGTGAAACATCCAAACCCAACTTTTGCATTTTTTTTTTCACACTGGTCTATACAGCATCACTAAATTATTTGAGTTCTCTGTCACTGGCATTGAGTAATTGCAGAAAATTAGAGAGCTAATATCTGTACTTGATCAACGGAAGGATGAATCAATAGAGCGCACTTTCAAAGGTGTTGCTAGGCATTTTCGAGAAGTGTTTTCTGAACTCGTACAGGGGGGTCATGGTCATCTGGTCATGATGAAGAAGAAGGTTTGTGATTGTTAAATCTTTATCTGGTTTGTGAAAGGATCTTGCTTTCTAGCATGTTATATAGGGTCATGCTTTAAGTGATTTCTTACTTTCTCTTGTGTGGTGCTTGATTATCAATTTTTTATGTGAAATTTGTGAGAAGTGAGCTATCTCAATTGAAGTTATTTATTTCTTTTTTGGTTATTGTAATTGATATTATGTATCCATTCCTTTCTCTTAGGATGGTGGTCACGATGATGATGAGGATGATGAGGATGGTCCTCGTGAAGCGAACCCAGAGGGTAGAGTAGAAAAGTACATTGGAGTGAAAGTGAAGGCAAGTGCATTTCTGCTGTGCCCTTTTTACTTATGATTTAAATGTTTTTGCCAGTTCATTAATTGGTCTAGCAGTGGTCAAAACCAAAGCTGCTGTTTTGCTTTCATACTACACACAATTTAGGTATATAATTATAATTATTCAACATTCCTGGCACGTTTATTCCTTGCAGGTTTCTTTTACTGGACAAGGAGAGACACAGTCCATGAAGCAGTTGTCTGGGGGTCAAAAGACTGTCGTTGCTCTTACACTTATCTTTGCCATACAACGATGTGATCCTGCTCCGTTTTATCTATTTGATGAGATTGATGCGGCTCTGGATCCACAATACAGAACTGCTGTTGGAAGTATCCTTTTATTACTCTTGCTATCTTATTTTCATGGCAATTAACTGGTTGTGATTCCTCAGTCACTTGTATTGCATCTGTGGTTCGATAAAACTTTATAGTGCTTATATAATAGTCATCTTGAGACCATCTCCTCTAAATATACTAAAGCTGTTACTTGCATGGTTCTTTTACAGCTAAAAAGACTTATCCTACTAGGTGAGATTCATCAATCAAATGACACAATAGGTTTTTCTTGATATCCAAAATAGTTCAAACAATTTTTATTATTCCAACATATTTATCATGTTCCCTTCTTTCATTTAGGGTTCATCTCAAAAGACCAGGGAAATACCTTCATGTTTGTTTTCTCTCGTTAGTATTGCTGTTAAACGTACCTAAGCACCAAGATACAGGTTAAGTTCTTGCATTAGTGCTTCTAGTAGAGGGAAATGCAGGTACATATACATTAAAATTTACAGTTTTACATGAGAAATACAATTTCAAGTGAATTTCAAAGGGCAGTGCTTCATCTTTCATTTGGAGAAGTCTATTTTAGCCTTGGTCTTGGTGCATTGGTGAGGCTTTATTACTTCGTAAATTACATTTTTTGTTTCAATATATATATATTTTTTTATTGAAGATATATAATATAAAGTTCAAATTTATCCATGCTTGCAATCAATGTGCTTTGGAGGAGGCAGTTGGGAAATGTTTAGATTCAGATATGGGCTTTTGGTGATATTTAAATTTAACAATTATTATGCTTGCCTTATTGACTGATATCAAGATTCCATTTTATATTGTTGTGTTGGGATCCTTAACTTCCCTAGATATGATCCGCCGTCTCGCAGACTTTTCAACCACACAATTTATCACAACAACATTCCGCCCAGAGCTTGTGAAAGTTGCTGACAAGATATATGGAGTAACGCATAAAAGCCGGGTTAGCCGTGTTAATGTTGTATCCAAAGACGATGCTCTAGAATTTATCGAGCATGATCAGATGCAAAATGCTGAATAAGGTTAGAGAACCTCATAACATTTCTGCTATCGAGTTAAAGGTTTTGAAAATAACATGAAACATTTTTATAATAGCTGCGGCTGTTGATCTTGCTAGGATGGAAAATTTTCCTTCTGGTGGCACTTAGTGCCTATTGGTATTCTACTAAGCTAACTCACACTATATAGGGAGAGGTCCAAGTGAGAGGGGTGCTTTTATGAGAGAAATAAATTTGTGTTATATCTTTTACATCAATGGTCAAGATTAAAGTTGCATGAATTCTTAATTCTTAATTGGTCATATGGTCTTTTTAACAATTCTTAATCTTGACTATCTATATATGGTAGTGGTCCAGATTATATACATATATAGGAGATTTATTTAGCAAGAGTAGTAGTCTTATATGAATGCGAGAGACACAAATCCAGACTGCAAGTTATAGCCATATATATGGATAGTTAGGATTAAAAGATGTTAAAAAGTCATTTAGCACCTAAAAAAATCATTCCATCTATCTATCAATCAATCAATCAATTTTGTCTATATAAAAGTTGATACCAAAGTCATTCTATATTCAACTAATTACATATAGATTTCTTAGAATTTTGCCATGTCAGCATATTAGTATAGATGTAATTTTATTGTGAAACCAAATATATATTTTCTTTCCTCCTCAATGTTAATTCTTGTAACAGTTTCCATAATAATTAACAAGGTAATCTTTCCAATTAAAATCTCTTTTTAATAATTTTAAATGTCCCCTTTGTTATTCAATTCATATTTAATAACTATTCTCACAATAATTAGAGACACATGAAATAAGTTGATTATTCATTTGTTTTTACAATTGCATTTTTTATAAAAATTTATGGGAAATGAGTGTGCTAGATTGTTTCAAAAATTAAAAACTAATGAGCGGTTTATACTATAGTTGAAAGACGTCAAGCTACTCGTATATAGTTTCTTTTATAGAAAAAAAAATAATATTGCTAATTCATAGTTTTAGATTATCACAATTAACTTTATGCCTAATAATCCATTACTTTTTTGCATTTACTTTAATAGTAGGGTAAATTATATTTTTTGTTCCCGAAGTTTGTCAAAAATTTTAAAAGCACTTCTAAGTTTTATTTTGCTTCAATTTTGTTCCTGAAGTTTTCAATTTGTATCAAATATAAATTTTCAGAAAGTTTAGGATTAATCCAGAAATAATGCATGACAACTGTCCAATTTACTTGTGTTGAAGGCTGATCTTGTGAAATTGTTGCTAAATTGGTCATAAATTTTTTGAAAAATTAGCCGTCAGGGATATATGTGATGCAAATCGGAAAATTTTGGAACAAAATTGAAATAAAATAAAACTTAAGGATATTTTAAAAACTTTTAACAAACTTTAAGGACAAAAAATATACTTTATCTGTCGTAATATTATAAAACACACCAATAAATATAACAAATTTAGATAAAATTATAATTTGTATTCGGTCTATACGACGTTTACTTTTGAATTGATTCAAATTAAGGTAGTTATTCAATGTTATTTTATTTTAATATTTATGTTTTAATCCTATACAATGAAAAAATACAATTTATTTGTACTTATTAAAATAGTTAACAATATAGGTATATGCAGTTTTAATTTTTGAAACATAAATTAGTAATGATAACTTTAGAGATTATACAAATAATTACTTTACATAAAATCTTAAAATGTTTACCACCTATATTTTTATGTACTTAAACTACTATAATTCAAAATATTTACTTTTCAAAAAATAATTTATTATTCGTATTCATATTTATGTATTTAAAATTATTTTTATAATATTTATTAGTCACTTTTGATATTTATTTGAATCTACGCAACAGCAGTTTCTCATTCTAGTTGATGTAAAATCTGATGACTCAAATTTGTTCCTTGCACTCGTAAAACTACCATTCTCACTTGGACCTCTCTCTGTGTGATGACACCCCGGTTATGGTGTTGTATTGCATTAAGAAACTACAAATTTTAGAAACTTTGTATGTATGCTTACAGCTATTTCCTTTTCTAGTGTCAGCCATTTTCTTATCTTGATATAAGATTAATAACTTTCTTACGAAAGACGAGTTGCTATTCATTGATGGAAAAAACTTTTTCCCCTTTTTTCCCCATATAATATCCTAATTTTGTAACTTGTTTGACTGTAATGACTTGCACACTAATTGTGCAACGTACTAGTCCCATTGTGCCTATTGTATATGTTTTAATATAATATTCGCATTTTAGGTGCATCTGACATCCGTGATCTGATAAAATTGGTTGGCTGCGAGCATTGTTTGATGTCAACCATTTTAAGTACATTACAGACTTTATTAATGTAACTTGGATCTTCACTTTGTACAATCTCTTATTACATTGACGCCAACGTAGGTCTATGTAATCTAGAATCCCTGCTCATCCTCTATTTCTGTAAATTCATTAGAGGCTTGCTTATATGTTAATATCTTTTGCTAACTGTAGTAACCATATCTATGGTGTAAATTCCTTCAATGCTGTTTGATAATGTAAGTTTTTTACTTTTAGCTTACGTTCTATATATAATTATATCTTATCGATTTATATTTGCACTAAATATATGCTTGATTTCTTGTGTACGCCTCGCTCATAATGCATTTGAATTCAGTCATAATCAGGCAATTCAGATCTATATACCTGTTTGCAGTTGGCTACAATGGTTGTCCGTGCATGACTGCATGTAGTAAAATACAAACTTAACGTATAATAAATTGTTACTTTATTAATGCCTTATTTGCTATTCAAACTAGACTTAAGACCTGCACAAACCTGCACAATGTGTGCATAATTAAATTAATTATACTATATAGTATAAATTAAAAAATATTATATTGTTTAGATAATATGTGGATTAATGTTAATTTTAAAGACTCAGTTGTAAAAGTTATTTGTAATTTGTATATAAGTTAATATAATTATTCAAAAATAAAAAACAGAAAAATATACAACACATTTTTATTTTTAATATTGGGTTAATAATGGTGTTTTTTGAATTGTGATTTACTATGGTATTTTTCTAAAATGTGGGATAATTTAATATACGGAGTACAAATCAGATCGTCCAATTCTGATTTTTGTAGACAGTTTGATTCTGATTTTTGTACTCAAACTGTTTGATTTGTATACTTTAATTTTTTTTAATTTTTTAAACACAAATCGGTGGGTTCGATTTGTGTACTCCAAATTTTTAAAATCTTTTAAATACAAATTACAGGATTCCTCCGATTTGCGTATTTCCCATCCTTTTAAAAAACACTAAAAATTATCCCGTTAAGGTATAATGCTCATTTTATTTCCATATCCATATTTTTTAGCCACAAAAGTATTGTGAAGTTGGTTTTCTTTAAATATTTATTTATGTGTGTTTTTTAATATTTTTATATTATAAACAACTTTTTTTTATATTTTATCATAGAATATAATCAATTTTACGGTGATAAGTTATTTTTATTTATTCGTGTGAATATTTTTTATAAACAATTCATTCGGATTTTAAAAAATAAATTATATTTGTTGATATTTTTGAGATGGTGTTGCTCTATAATATGATTTTAAAGATTTTTTTAGTGCATTTGGAGATAATTTTAAAGAAAAAAAATTTGAGAATAAGAATATAAAAAGTATACTATGATATTATAAATTTATTTTATTAATCATGTTATATGAGAATATATGCATAATAAACAAATGTTATTGTGTTTAATATACATTAAATATTTATAACTGAAAATTGCTATTATTATAGTTTTAATCTAAATATTAATTATATTTAACTGTTATTTTTTAATTATTTTTGTATTAAATTTAATTATTTTTTATCATTGTTATGTAAAAATCTATTATTTTTATTTTACGCAATTATAATTTTGTCATGTATGCAAAATTGCTAACGTGGTACAATCACAAAAGCTAATATATCATAAGCTCATTCTATAATAAATTTATATTAACTTTTATATAATAAAAATAAATTAGTTTAATTTCAAGATATAATTTTTTAAATTATAAAAAATGGGTAGTATAGTGTATATTAGTATCAAAGGGGAGAATAGAAATCAAATAAGGGATTCCAAATTCAAATGAAACATCTAGAAAATAATTATTAAACCGTAGGATCAATTGGTTTTTAGAATCAAGTTTTACATGATTATAGATGGTACGTTAAAATAATTTAGGCAGTAGTAAATAGTTGATGGTCGATGGAGGATAAACTTATACTAAAGGATCTAAAATAACATTAAATCTGATTATGACGATTATAAAAAGAAAAAAGAGCACGTGAATGCAATGTGTGTTATCTTTTTTGGTGACCGAAATAAATTAAACAAATAAAATAAGGAACTGTTTAAATAGAGGGGCAACTCCGTTTAAGACTATTCTTAAACTCTTCCCAAGGTGAAAGAAGTTCTACATGCGAAAGTTGTAACTTTATCGCCATCTTTGCCATAGTATCTGCCACCGTGTTTGCATCTCTCATAATCAAACGAAAGTCAACACGCCAATTCCAATGCATGATATCTCTTATTTTGAGTACCAATGGATCAATAAACCCAAAACCATTTTGAGTAACAAGATTAAATGCTTCCACACAATCCATCTCACAAATAACATCTCGTTGACCCACATCCTAAGCTAAGAGATATCCTCTCCAAATAGCAAACAATTCTCCTTAAAGAATACTATTACTCTCAATCATTCCCAAACACTCCCTTTGCCAACTCCCATTACAATCTCTAATAACACAAGCAAAACCAACACTATCACCCGAACCAAAATAACTAGCATCACAATTAATCTTAAAAGTACCAATGGATGGGGGATTCCAAAAACCATTTAGAGTAGAGGGAAGGGACATACGTTGTAATCCAAAAATATTCCTAAGCTCCTTTTCTGAAGTTAATGCCAGACAAATCACTTTTTCCGGAGGCCAAGTTTCATGGGGATTAAATATGTCATTATTCCTTGCTCGCCATATCCACCAAAGTCCCGAAAAGAACTTGAACAGATGCTCTCTGCTATGATACAAGAACCAGTTCTTCAAATCCAAAGGATGACAAGAAATATCCAACCTATGCCAGACAAGCTGAGCTTTTGGACAATCCCGAATACAATGTAAAACCGATTCCTGGCTAGAAAGACATCTTGGACACCTATCCGATGACGACATCCCTCTTCTAAAGCGAAAAGTTGCAGTAGGAAGAGCCTCCTTAAGACACAACCAAGCCAAAAACTTATGCTTTTCCGGAACAAGCTGACGCCAAAGCCAAAGCCAATTCTCCCGCTCCTCCCAACCAAACAGTTGCTTACACAACCACAAGTAACCATTACGTGAGTTATAGACTTTGGCAGCATACCCACTCCAATACCAACCCACTTCCGGACCTGCTTGTTCATCTGGATTGTAAGAGAGAATATTACCTTTCAGATTTTGAGATAAAGGAGAATAAAGAATATCCAAATGCCACCTACCAACTGACCAAATATCCTGTATCCGGAGATTCGAATCAGAAATGTGAACATAATCCATCTCATTAGATAACCGTCCTTCTCTCCTCCAGCTAGAAAACCAAAAATTCTGGTTCAAATCTCCAATACACCAAGCAAACCCATCCTTCAACACTTTCCAAGCCTTGCAAAGACACCTCCAAATGGGAGAGTCCTTGTTCTTAGGATAACTAAAACAGTCATATAGAGATGATCGGTACTTGGCATCCAACAATTGGACCCATAGCTTGTTTGGCTGCTGGAAAAAAGTCCAAACTAGCTTCCCAAGAAGAGCAATATTTACACAATAAAGATCTCTAATCCCCAAATCTCCATATTTTTTTGGAGTAACTAGTACCTTCCAACTAACAAGATTCAATCCTCTTCCATCAACTTGTCATTTCCAAAGAAAATTCCTCATCATAGACTCCATTTTACTAATGATTCCTTTGGAAAAAATAGAGACCTGCATCTGGTACGTGGAAATAGCGGCGGCAACAGAATTAACCAAGCAGAGTCTACCAGCCCGATTGAGTAAACTCCCTTTCCAGCTTGCTAGCCTACTCCGAACCTTATCCAGGACACCACTGAAAGCTGAACGAGTCACCCTAGAATGGCTAAGGGTAACTCCAAGATACTTGCCCAAGTCCTGGACAAATCTGATAGAGGATACCCCAGTGAAAATCTCTTTCCTTGTTGCAGAGACATTCTTAGAGCAAAGCGCTTTAGACTTCTCCACATTAATCTTCATCCCAAATGCTTTGCAAAAAGTCTCTAAAACCAACATCACATTTTGCATTTGTCTCTTTGTAGCTTTACAGAATAGAAGCAAGTCATCCGCAAACATTAAGTGGGATATTCTTGGTCCCCCTCTAGAAATAGCAACCGGCTCCCACAAGCCCAAATCAACCTGATGACTAATAAAACATGTCAATTGCTTCATACACAACACAAAAAGATAGGGTGACATATGGTCTCCTTGTCTAAGACCTCGACTAGGAGTAAAGCCATTCAGACGACTCCCATTTCAAATAATAGATAAAGAAGAAGCAGTGACACAATTCATAATCAAATTAAGTGTAGGAATAGGAAAATCAAAGCTCTTAAGGGTATGAGCTAAAAACCTCCAGTCAACTCTGTCATAAACCTTCTCCAGATCAATGTTAAAGGCCAGTGTGCCTTTCTTTGATCTAGTCTTCTTCATAAAGTGGAGGACTTCTTGAGCAATAATGATGTTGTCAGGAGTTCCTCGTCCCGGAATAAATCCTCCTTGAAGCGGGCCAACAATATCCGCAAGATGAGGACGAAGCCTATTAACAAGGACCTTCGTGATGATCTTGTAAACTACATTGCAGAGACTAATCGGCCTGAAATCTTTCATAGATACCGGTGATTCAACCTTTAGAATGAGAACCAGTAAAGTCTCCAACATTCTCGGATCAAGAGTAACACCGGAGAATGCCTGCTTAACCATCTTCCAAACATCAAGACCAATGATCTCCCAATATTCTTTGAAGAAGAAAGCTTGAAATCCATCAGGACCCGGAGCTTTAAAAGAGTTCATGTGAAAAACAACTGTTCTGACTTCCTCCATAGTAAATGGTGCCGTAAGATTATTGCAAGCTTCCTCATTTAGAGAAGGAAGAGGCACATCACCAAGGCAACCCAAATCAACATCATCCAAATGACAGAATAAGCTTTTATAGAAAGACTCTGCTTCTTGACTCAGAACCTCTGGATCAGTTTTCCACACTCCATCCTTGAGAAAAAGGCCATGAATCTTATTATGCTTCCTTCGCGCAAGAGTTTGAATATGAAAGAATCTTGTATTCCTATCCCCGAACCTAACCCACTGCTCTCTGGACTTTTGGAACCATAGGAGCTCTTCTTGCACTAGAGTATTATTATAATCATCAAGCAACTGTTGCTCTTTCTGACGCAAATAAATACTATCCACCACTTCCAAACGCTTTTGTAAATAATTAATCTGCTGCTCTAATTCACATTTCTTAACAAAAATGTTACCAAATACCTTCGAGTTAAATTCTAGTGAATTCTTTTGTACTTCCGAAAGCTTGCCATGAATCCCTCTATTACCAGACCACCATGACTGGTTCATAATATCCCTATACCCAGGAAGAGTAGCCCAAGCAGCAACAAATCGGAAAGGTCGATTCCCTTTAGGTTGAGGACGACCTTTACAACGCACCAGAATAGGGCAATGATCAGACTGAAGCCTATTTAAAACTTCTGCATAAGCCTCTGGAAAGATAGATAACCAACTACTATTTATACAGACTCGATCAAGCTTTTTTGCCACGTCAACATAATTTTTCACCCTTTTGTACCAAGAAAATTGCCTCCCAATAGTCTTCAGATCAAACAAACCACTATCCCCTAATGAAGTAGCAAACATGTCTGCTCTTTGATGAGAAAATTGACAGCCTTTAGATTCATGAGAAAATTTGACTTCATTAAAATCACCAAAGAACAATCCAAGGTCCTTGAAAAATCATGGATTGTGCAACAAGATAATCCCAAAGGAGAACCCTTTTCTTAAATTGAGGACTGCCATAAATACCACTACACCTCCAAATTAAATTATCAAAGTGAACCTCAACAGTAACACCCTGATCAAAAGCATCAATGAACTTACAACAAACACCCTTCATAGAGGATAGAAACCAAATACCTCCCTTATGCCCCTTTGCTTCTACTATACCAACAGAGTGATACCCAACCTTTTCCAAAATAATTTTAAATGCTGAAAAGGGGAGTGAGTTTCAACCACAATAAAGAAAACAAGTCTAAATTTCCTAACAAGTTCCTTACAATGCACCCGGGCTAACTTATTAGAAGCACCCCTAATATTCCAAACAATCATATTTAAACTATCCATAAATAATAGGGACAGAATAAATAAGAATATAAACTCTAAACAGAATCACCAACCTCAATAGGTGGTTTGTCCTGCGGTACTAGCACACTTTGATCCTTAATAATTGCCACCTTCGGACCTCCTGACACTGCACCTGCCATGCTTCCATCTACTAAAGTTTTCTCTGTTGTGCCACCATTTTTATCAACTGGCGAGTTCTGCAAGGAGGAAGGCTGAGGACGCTTCCGTAGAAAAATTTCACGACGTGCAGGAGTTCTGCGCGATGGAGATGGCGCAATTTCATGTTTTTCTCGCTTCCCCATCCTAATGCCAATTGATTTGCCTCCATCACCATGCAAATTGGGCCTTGGAACCCTTCTCGAACCAAACTTGTGCTGCTTTCCATCTTGGTCCTTCAAACTTGATGACGGGCCCATTGTGAATTTTCCCTTACGCAGCACTTGTTGCCAGCCCTCTTCATCATCCATGCATGCCTCATTAACATGACCATCAAGCACGTGAGGAGCCAATGATTCCATAACCACATCCTTCCCTTTAACAACTCCTAATTTCTCACACAAATTACGAGGATTCTCACCTAAATCACGAGCTTCTGATTCAGTCTCTTTTTGAATCTCATGATTGTTGTGTGGCATTAGTGTCAGGGATTCATTATTTTTTCCATCACCAAAGGAATTTCCGTTTCCTTCCAAGGACTCCTTCTCCATGCACAACGATTTATCATGCCCCATACCGTGCACAAGTAGCACAAATCAACTGTAAACTCTCATACTCCACTTCATAAGTCACACCCCGCACTATAATATGTTTAATTACAGGCAACTCAAGATTAATTTAAACACAAGCTCGGGCATACTTTCCTCTTTCTGCAAGCTTAGTGGCCAAATCTACTTTCACCGAAATCCCTATTGCAGAAGCAATTCACAGCATTGCTTGTTCCTGGTAGCACCAAATTGGAAGTCCCGAAACTCGAATCCATACCAGCGTTGATCCAAAGGATTTTTCGCATGGCCTAAAATCCACATCCCATGGTTTTACTGCAACATAGTGACCGTCTATCAACCACGGGCCACCAAGAATGACTTTCTCACGATCTGTAGCAATATCAAATTTAACCAAAAAATATCCAAACCCCACATCCAACAAATCAAACCCTCCTTTGATGAGCCATACTATCCGAAGCTTATGCATGAGAGCCGTGTAGCCATAATGCTTATCCAGCACCTTGATCACGATGGCTTCCTTATAAGGTTCAGCCAGACAGCTCTTTGCCTCCTTGGTAAAATTGACACTTGATGGACGAGAATCACCCTGCTTACCTGTGACCGTCGCGATACCATCCCCAGATACCCTACTAATGCAAAGGCCTTAGACTTTTCTGCACCAATGACTTTATCTCGAAAAGAGACATTGAATGTCTTTTCTAACCCATCTCGAGAAAAACCCTCCTTAACACCGGATATACACCCACCCACGCGCTCCCCCTTATCTCTTCCGATGGCATGACCATCTTTCTCACCGTGTTCTCTCCTTCTCTCATTCTCCTTGAGTACGAAGTATATACTCTTTCTCTGCTAGGATTTTTTTTTATTATTAGAGTTATTAATAATTATGTGTGTTATCTTTTGATGACTAAATTCAGGTGGTTTATTATAAATATAATTCTTATTTCCCAAAAGAAAAGTAAATTAAAATTAATTATCTTTCAAAATATATTCACCATAACAAGTACTAAAAAACTTCCTTCAAAGTTTCATGTTATATGTTTGTTTAATTAAAAAATATTAGAGACTATCAGAATTTATTTAGCTATTAACTCAATTCTTTTAGTCTAATTATTCAATAACATATTTTATTTTATATTTTTAAATATTAATAACTATTTGATGACAAAAAATAATAAATTCTTATAATCTTTTAACATTCTTCATTTAATTAACTATTATACACAACACTATTTTGGAGTAGGACGTAAAAACCATTTATACATCAACCAAAACAAATTGCAATAAATGTGAACGATAAAAGCCGACAAACAAAAATTCAAAGAAAAAGTATATAGAACAAACTCAAATCAGTCAAAAATAGAACAATTTAATTAATTATAAATATAGTAATTAGTTTCATTTATTTATGATTTAAAATATTAGTTATTAAATATTTCACCACATTTAAATTAGGATACATTCAGTATCATTGCAACGTAAATTACGGACTCGTTTTCTCTCCAAATGATTAAAACATGACAAATCAGAAAACAGATTCAGAACCATCCAATTTATAAAGAAAAAAAACATCCTAATACCTAATATAAACACCATTCACGTAGAGCTTTTGGATGCATCCATATGCATTTAGCTGATTTTTGGCTGAAATTATATTGTTCCCTAGTATTATTGTAATTCAAATGATATAATCTTTCCATTCTCAACTAAAAGTTTCGGAATAAAGACACAATACTAACTTTGGAGAAAAAAAAAATCAACAATAAAACGACACTTAACGAATAGACCAGAAATAGGACAATTATATCGCTTGCAGACCCTTGTGTTGTCGAATAATGGTTTCTTAGGAGAGATACCTTCAAAGCTAAGTAACTGTACTTTGCTTCAGGTCTTAGACCTTTCTAATAACTGATACCAAATATTTTCAAGAAGTTGCAAAGCTTACGCAGCATGAATTTGTCGTCTAATCTATTGGGTGGTACGATTCCGGATTCCTTGTTTCAAATTCGTCAGCTTGAAGAAATGAACCTTCACAATAACCATCTCAGTGGTCCTATACCATCCAGTATTGGGAACTTGACTGAGCTGTTAAGGTTACACTTACATGGTAATCAGTTGTCAGGTACGATTCCTTCATCCATTGGTAATTGCAGTAAACTAGAGGAATTATTTCTGAATGAGAACAGATTGAATGGGGAACTATCTTTGGAGATGGCAAAGCTCAAGAATCTAAAGACTATGTCTTTGTTTGACAACCAGTTCTCAGGAGTCATTCCTCAAGACTTGGGAATCAATAGCAGCATAGTGAAACTGGACTTTACAAATAATAAGTTCACTGGTAATCTTCCACCAAGTCTTTTCTTTCAAAAGAAGTTACAAGTGCTGAACATGGGATCTAATCGACTTCAAGGTAACATACCTTCTGATGTAGGAAGGTGTACAAGTCTGAGTATGCTGATTCTCAGTGAAAATAATTTCATTGGGTCTCTTCCTGTTTTTGAGAGTAATATGAACCTCAAATACTTACACATAAGCAAGAACAACATCAGTGGACCAATTCCACCAAGTCTAGAAAATTGTACAAATCTTGCTGCAATTAACATGTCACTGAACAAGTTTACCGGGCTCATACCATCTGCACTTGGAAAGCTTGTGAATCTTACGATTTTGGATCTTTCACACAACAATTTGGAAGGACCTTTGCCACCACAGCTGTCAAATTGTACTAAAATGGATCATTTTGATGTTGGATTCAATTCCCTAAACGGTTCCTTCCCATCAAGTCTGGGGAACTGGACAGGGATAACCACATTAATTTTAAGAGAGAATCATTTTACAGGTGGTATCCCGAGCTTTTTCTCAGAACTTAGCAAGCTTCGTGAACTACAACTTGGTGGAAATTTGATTGGAGGAACAATTCCTCCATCATTGGGAAAACTGCAGAATCTGTTCTATGGGTTGAATTTGAGTTGCAATGGATTGACAGGTGTGATTCCTTTAGAACTTGGGCATCTACAAGAGCTGCAAAGTCTGGACTTATCACTGAACAATTTGACAGGAAACATAGATGTTCTTCATAAACTACTTTCATTGACTGAGATCAATATTTCAAACAATTTCTTGCATGGTCCTATTCCGAAATCTCTCTTTAAGTTTCTGAATTCCTCGTCATCTTCTTTCTTGGGCAATCCCCATTTATGTGTCAGTTGTTCTCCTTCTAGTGGCCTGAATTGCACCAACACTAGTAATTTGAAGCCATGTCCCTATCAATCAACTGATTACAAAGGCATCAGTTCATTGGTAATTTTAATGATAGAACTTGGATCCTCACTGTTTGTTTCAGCTATCCTGGTAGCTTTACTTTTGATGTATCCCCGCAAGAAAGAAATGAAGAATGATGTCTATAGTGAAAAATGGTGTTCTGCTATTGAAAGAGGAGCAGGAGGGATCGGTTTTCTTTACAACGAAGTGATGGAAAACCAATCAGCTTCCCTTCACGACATAGTGTTGGAGGCTACAGATAACCTAAATGATCAATACATTATTGGCAGAGGAGCTCATGGGATTGTTTATAGAGCTCAACTGGGTTATGCAACTTTTGCGGTAAAGAAGTTTGCATTCGAAAGGAACAAGAGGAAGTATTTACATATTATGCAAAAAGAAATTGAAGTGCTGGGAAAGATAAAGCATAGAAACTTGATCACTTATGCAGATTACTGGATAGGAGAGAACTATGGTATGGTCTTATATGAGTACATGAAGAATGGAAGCCTCCATGATATTTTGCATGAGAAATATCCCCCACCACCCTTAAGTTGGAGTATACGGCTTAACATTGCTGTTGGAATTGCACATGGACTAAAATATCTGCATAATGATCACACCACACCCATAGTACATAGAGACATAAAGCCACAGAATATACTTCTTAATGATCAGATGGAGCCTCTTATATCTGATTTTGGTACTTCCTTCTATAGGAACCTTGCTGAGCATTCTTATAGTCAATCTCATTCTTGGAAAAAGCTTTCAACATATGTTGTAGGTACTGCTGGTTATATCGCACCGGGTATGCAGATCTTTCTCCTGAGCTAGATTAAAGTTTTGGATGTTGATAATTGTTTTTAGTGTTGAGACTGGAAGAAGGATCTTGATGCACTCTGTACTTCTCTCTCTCTAAGTGGTCTAGTGTTTAATTGTTTATATAAACTATCAGAACAAAGGAAGAAAAAAGAAAAACTTTCTCCTAAACTTTTCAATTGATTTGCATTTTGCACACCACTTTCATAGCTAATAGTAATTTCTGCTTCTCTAATGTGACGATACATGCATAGTATCTCTATAACATGGCTATGTTGTCCCCTGATACAGAGAATGCATATGTAATAGTGCAGAGCAGAAAGTCTGATGTGTACAGCTATGGGGTAGTTCTGCTTGAGTTACTAACAAGAAAGAGAGTGGTTGTTGAGGAGGAAAGAAATGTGACCGGTTTAGTTAGTTGGGTTAGCTCTATCTGGTTGGAAACAGGCAAAATTGAGGAGATTCTTGATCCAAACATTGCAAATGCATTTCCCAATTCAGGAGTATTAGCAAGGCAAGTCACTGAGGTGCTTTTATTGGCATTAAGATGCACCAAGAGGAAGCCGCGTGAGAGACCAACCATGAAAGACATTACTAGCTTCTATCAGAAAAACATATTCAAGTTGAGTTGCAATGATGTGGATATGGTTAATGACGATGTTGTTGATGTGGCACCACAACCATACAGTGTTCCAACTTTCAGTACTAATCCAGTTTCTAACACTCAGAGTGACTCCTATCTGTATGGTGAAACTAGTGAGGATCAGAGGATGCAATTCTAAGACATAAAATTTATTTAGTTGTAGTGTGTATTGAGAAGGGCATGTTTGTTTAGTATTTGACATGCCCAAAACCACTGGCAGACGAGTAAAATTAAATGGGGTGTTATCTATTTGTCATGCACCACTCTGATGATTCAGTGTTGATAAATTAAGAGAAAGATATTATGGGGTGTTATCTATTTATTTCTTTATTTGGTAAATTGGGCCATTATGTTAAATCCCCAAGAATAATTATTTTAAAAATACCCACATTTGTTGTTATTTATAAAATATGTCTGAGTGCTAATTGTTTTAGGAATGTTATTATATTCCCATGTTTTTTAAAAAGAATGATTCTAGCTAACTAACTTTTTTCAACCAACATCAACCAATTTTTTTTTTAAAATATTCCCATAGCATGACAATAAAACATAAATATTTCAATGATAAATAGTAACAGTATAACAAAAATAACATACAACTAATGTATGTATGTAGTTTGCCCTGCCATGCTAACAACGATCAAAATTTACTTCTCTCCACTTATCTTAAATTTGTTTATTTTAACATTTTATATGTTAAATAATTTAAGATATTTTATATTTTTATAATTTATTTTTAATTATTATTAAATTTATAATTTTAAAATAAAAATATAAAATTAATTTCTTAAATTTAATAGAAAAACGGCCTCTAAGTACATATTAACAATGGTAAGATTTTTTATTTAATTTTAAAATAATATACATTGATATCGAAAAATTAATATTAAAATATAAAAATTATTAACAAAAATTTTGATAAAATCATAATTTAGTAATTAAAAAATTATTGAAGGGTATCTTAGAAAAAATAATTTAATTATTATATTTTTTTTGAAATATTTTGGTAAAAATACAATTTAATCAATAAAAATAATTTATTAAATGGTATTTTGGTAAGCAATATTTAGTGATAAAGAAAATAAAATTTTTGCTAAAAGGTATTTTTGTAATAAATATTTTTTTTGAAAAATAGATATACAAAAAATTTAAAATAGATTAAAGAGGAGGTTTTTTAAAAGTTATAAGAGAAGGGAATGCATATTTTTTAGACAAAGGATTCGATGGACGTTTGGACCATTAAATGGTGTCATAGCAAAACATGTTTTTTAAGTTTTTAATAACGGCTAAATAGTGCTTATCTAATTTTAATTATAAATTAATTCTTTAGATATTATTTAATTATAAAATCTATTTTTAATTTTATAAATAAGTATTTTATCATTCATCTATCATAATAAAAAAACAAAAATAATAACGAATTAGATCTTCCATTAATCATGAATTTGTTGGCACGAAGCACGGACACTTCGCTGAGTTGCCGTGTCTGCGTGTCGGACACATTTTGGATACGATACTCACCGACACTCGGACACATTTTGGATACGATACTCACCGACACTCGTCCGACACGCGTGTTTACTGTGTCCAACCGTGTTTTAATAAAAAGTAAAAAAATTTTCTTCGGACACGCTTAAACACACCTAAATACCATCACATATGAGTGTCTCCAGTTTTATTCTTAACATATATTCTTGAAATAAATTTAGATATAGTATATATTATTATTTATTAAATAAAAAATATTTTAAATATTTGATATAATTAAAATAAGATATTAAAAATAATTTAAAAAATTAATTTATATTTAAATATCAGTAAAATATCAAAATACTATTACGATTTATCTAAAAAAATATTTTATATTTTATATATATGCATGTTCTTGTGTCTTATAAAACTTTAAAATTTATGTGTCAATGTATCTCGTGTCGTATCGTATCCTGTACCCGTGTCCGTACATAATAGCTGACAATTTGACAACATTCATAGCTGCATCCTTATTTAAACTTATAGTGCTATACACATTAATTCAATTACGAATAATAACAAGTATAGTTAGCAAAAATAAATAAAAAGTAATAATTCTTGATCATATTAGATCAACAAATGGATTAATGAGCACATTTCATATCTGTTAATTAGTCCATTTTTTATTATTTAATATTTATAATAATTATAAGAGTTTAATTTTAATGTATTAATATTTTAAAAAATTTTAATATTTAATTATTAGAGTAAATTAATAGAAAGTTTAAATTATGTTAATATCCTAAACTAAATTTGATTACATGCATATTTTGTTTGACTCTCTACGTAAATTGAATAAATTAGATTTGATTTAGTATGTATATGTTATACCTAATAGTAAGTTTATTCGATTTACTATTAATAGTTGGCATTTTTATATTATATAACTATCTGTTATTTTTGGAAAAATCTTAAGTTTTAACTCCTATACCATCTTGAGGGTTTTATATAAATTTTTCAATATAAAAAATCTCATAATAATTCTTTAGATATTAACGAATCAAATGATATTTTTTAACGAATTTTTAGAAATTATTTATTATTCTGTTTTGAATTTATAAATTTGTAAAAATGTAGATTTTTTGAATTTAAACTAAAATACAAAATTTTAATTTTTATTATTATTCGTTTTGATTTGTTTGATATTTTAGTTGAATACAAATAAGAGATATTTTTTTATTGACATTTATATTTTAAAGTCAATGAATAATAAATAAACGAATCAAAAGCTGATTCAATTTAATATGTGTGCTGTACAGTAGTAAATCAAATCAAGTTGATTCTATTTACTACGGGTACAATATATATACTAAATCGAATCCAATTGATTCTATTTACAATTCAGTTTAGAACATCTACATAATTTTGATTCTCAATCAATTTACATATGTAATTTATCCTAATTATTTATACTAATAATATATAAAATTAAATTTTATTAACAAATACGATATTCAAATTAGTGTCTTATAATATTTTAAATTTTAATATATAAAAAATGATATTTTTTAAAAATATATTGATATTATTTTTTTAGATAAAATTGTATTGATTGGGCTCTTTTTTTTAATCCTGTATTAAAAACAAAAAAAATGTTATTTCTATACTAAAATCAGTTACTAATATGATTTAATTTATTTTTAATGTATATTTATATTTAAATATATATTTTATATTAGTGACTGATTTCAGTGGCTAATTTTAACGTACACATAGCATTACGCTAAAAACAAAAACCGAAAAATATCCCAACTTTTGCGTCTTCTTTTTTTTCCCGCTTCCTCCACGTCCCCCTCGAAAAAGTAGGCTAAGGTGCGCCAGGTAACTAACTCTCTCTGCAATTCTCCAATTCATTTTTCATCCGTAAAGTTGCAACGAATTCGCAACATGATTCTGAGTCGAATCTCGTTAAAGAGCCAATTAAATATTTATATAATGTGTATAATGAACTGTTTATTTAGTTTAATATGAATTAAAAAATAAATATCTAATATAAAATATTATTAATTTCTCAAATACAACAGATACTCCCTTGACTTTCTATACTTCTTCTTTTTAGTCTGTTAATGCATTTTCGCTCTGTCTTGTTTTTTTCCTTTCAATTTTCTGAAAAATTTTTGAAACCCTAAAAAGGTTCACGAGGTAAATATTACTGGATTTCTATGGTTTGGTGCTTGAATACGAGAGCATCCGTGTAGTTTTTTTTATTTTTTTTAGTGTTTACGTTCCTGATATTTTTTTTTTTCGAAAATTGGTTTAGTAAAGTAATTAAGCTTTAGCTTCACTTGGGTGTGTGAATGCTCGATATGAAGCAAGTGGATTTTGAATTCTCTTGTGATGGTAACTTTTTTCTCATTTTGTGTGTGCACTTCTGCTGTGACCAAAGAATAATGCATATAAATGTTTCTTTTTCTAATTTGATGGATGCTTATGGATTGTTTGCTTAATTATCATAGGTGCGGTTACGTCAGTTTCAACATGTACATTAAGCAGGTAATGTCCCTTGGGATGTGAATTATTTTGTATTTATTACTTATGGTGTAATCAAAATTGGTAGAATTGGTTAAATTATGTCTTCTTGTTACAAAGCCTGCAGTGCTCCTCTTCTGGACATACTACATAATTTCTTTGCTTGAAATTGGTTCCTTGCCAAATGGATGTTTGATACATTTTTGGATTGATTTCTAGGTTGTGATTGAAGGTTTTAAGAGTTACAAAGAGCAAATTGCGACAGAGCCTTTCAGTCCTAAAGTTAATTGTGTTGGTAATAATTTCTAAAATACCTTTTTAGATGCTTTCTACCATTTATTCTGGAAAATCCTTTAAAATGCACGATTACTTGGTTTGTTGTTTGGTAACCTTGTAAACCATGGCTTGGGTAAAGGCTTCTCTGTTGTAGCTTTTGTCCAAGCTATTCTTTGGGGTTTATAAAAGTGAAACCAACAGGCAATTGGCTATGTCAGTCATGATATGTTGTAGTCGCAACTCAACAAATTACATTTTGAGGCAATATGTTCTAAAGTGTTTTGGTGAATTTTCTTTCCTAGAAAATATTCTCATAGCTTGATAGACATTAGTTTCTGTAAAATCCTATTAGTGATATCATAATGGTATTTTTAAGAGGGAAAACATTAAAACTACAAAAATCAAGGGCGAAGAATTACAAACGAAAGCTAGATGGGTAAAAAACCAAAACAAACTTGCCAATCCCTAAACATGTCCTTTAGAGAAACTTCCATAAGATTTGCTCTAGATATATCATATATGCAAGTGGCTGAATCTTACCCCAAATCAAGTGACGTGACACATGATTCTCTTCAAGAAAGTACATTTAAATTTTAACTTTAGCCAACTTCTTTGTATTGTGGCATAGCAGATTGTGATAAATGTTTAGCCTCTTCATCTCCCAAAACCATGGAAGCTAACCTTAATAGCTGCTCCAATGAGTACCATAAGCAAGATGGGAAGTACTTTTGGTTTTTCTTATTGTGAACTTCTTTCCTTCTTCCATCTATTTTTGGATAGAAAAAAACTTCAATTGAAAGAGATCTATTGGATTTGCTTGACAATAATCCTATGTCTTCCATAGGTTTCGATGGAGGATCATGAAAGGGTGGTAAAAGGCCGGCATAAAGTTTTAGTGGATAGTTGTGGCGGAAATGGTGGATACGTTAAAAAATATAAATTGTACATATAGATATATATATATTACTAATATTTTATCAATAATATGAAACTGTTTATTCAATATATAACAATAGATATGAAAAACTAAAATTAATAACAAAATGACATAAATAATAATATTATTAATATAAACTAAGCAGCAGATGCCAATGAGGGTTTAGAATAGAAAATAAAAAAAAAATTGAGGGGTGAGAAATTGAGAAGAGAAAAAATGGGGTTTAGAATGAAAAAACAAAGAATTTAGGGTTCAAAATAGGAAAAAATAGTTCAAATTGTAAAGAAAAAAGGAAGCAGATTCGAGAATGAAGGAGGGCCAGCCAACCGGTGGTGGCACACGGGAAGGATGCTGTCGGCAGGTCCTTCAGTAGCAAACAGGGAGTGAGGGAAGAGATTTTCTAGTTGAGTGGGTTTATGACTTCGTGTAGAGTGGAAAAGGAAAGGGGGAGAACGTTAGCTTGGTAAATTAAACTTTTAGGGTATTTGAAAACACATAAACAACCCTCCAAATGCAAAAGATCACACCCGGATCCATTCCACCATGACGTTGCGGCCATTGTGGCTCCCGTGATTTCCATGGTGTTGCGTCACTCGTATGACGGCAGGCCCAAAATTTGCCATGGGCATATTTTAAAAATCCTTGTATCATCCGCAACTATAATGCCAAATAACTGAAAATGATCACACTTTCCATGGAGGATTGCCCTACTTCTTCAATTGAGATTTAGAATAAGATTAAAGACTTGTCAAATTATAGGTAAAATTGTTCAATCCTTTAGAATTCTTTTAGCCTTAAGATTTAGAATTAAGAATTTAAAAAAAAATGTTGATTGCTCTCATTAGTCAGAACTTGTGTGTGTATTTGTGTGTATAGATAGAGATAGAGAGAAATTAGTTGGTAACATTATTAATATCTTATTTATTTGTTTAATTATTTATTTTGTAGTTGGTGCTAATGGATCCGGGAAGTCAAACTTTTTCCATGGTATGGAAACAGCCATTCTTTTGCCTCTATTACATTAATTTGGTGACAGTGATCTATTCTTTGGAATGCAACTGAAATTTATCTTCGACATTTGATTTGTGAATCTTTTATTTTTAATAAAAAGTTGTGTTTCCATATGTAGCCATTCGTTTTGTGTTGAGTGATCTCTATCAGAACCTACGCAATGAGGATCGACATTCATTACTCCATGTATGGCATTGTGCATATTTCTTCATTCCTACTGCTGGTTCCGATGTTTTATTATTCAATTTTAGAACCTGGGCATGCTTTGTTGATTTATTCTCTGTACAGGAAGGGGCTGGGCACCAGGTTGTATCTGCATTTGTGGAGATTGTGTTTGACAATTCAGACAACCGTATTCCGGTAATTTTTTTTTATTATTCATCTTTTTCTATGCTATTTTCATCTTTTGTTGTCTAAAAAGTATATAACAGATCGTGTGAATGCCATGGTGATGGATTATTGAAAAGTAGCTTTCTTTGGGTACTTCTGTTTCTTATCAGAAAGATAATTCTATAGAGCCTTTTTAATATTCTTGTTAGAAATATTCATATGGAATTCTGCTAACAAGTGGCCTTTTTAATATTTTTAACATGTCATTTCTTAATTGCTTTAAGTGCAACAATGTGTTGGATATTTGTGTGTTCTCATCTAATGAATGCATATTATGGGTAATGCTGTTCAACCCATTTTTGGCAAATGAGTTAATGAGTAATAACATAAAGGTTTTGTTTTCACTAAATAAATTTGTGATTACAAGATGAGTGCAGTTTCTTTCTGTTTATTGCCTCTTTTAGTTATTTAATTTACATACTTTAAAATGATGTTAAATACTTTCTGCTTGCTCTGAGTCATTTGATTCACAGAGTACTCTGGGTATTCTCTCTTTCAATTTTTGAAAAACTACCTAAGTTTTGATGTGATTCTTATAATTGTATTTTTTTAAAGTCATATGGAAATTCTTTTTTTTTTTAAATGCTTCAGCCTCGATAGGGTGATGTAATTTCTCCATTGCTTCAGAATTGCTCAAGACTCTAGTGATTTTTGTTTTTATAGAATATGGATACGATTGGCAATAATTTTGTTTGAAATCTTGGCATCTATCTTTGCTGCTGAATAGGTTGACAAGGAGGAAGTGCGTTTGCGCCGGACTATTGGTTTGAAGAAGGATGAGTATTTTTTAGATGGAAAACACATAACGTGAGTAGAATTTATTAACATATTAGTGCGTGTGTTTTGGCGTTCACTTTTGCCTTCAGTGGAAAATGAAATATTCTGGTTTATACTGCTTAGCCAAATGACTATTTCCCTCTGCTCCTAAAGAAAATGATAAATGATCTGCAGAAAAACTGAAGTGATTAATTTACTGGAAAGTGCTGGGTTCTCTCGCTCAAATCCTTACTATGTTGTGCAGCAAGGAAAGGTATTGGTGCATGGTGGGGGTGCCTAAATGTGTGTTTCATTTTGATAAGATTCTTCGTCAGATGTTACATATAAATATAAATATATGGTAAACCGTGAGCTGGATAGAGTTCTTGATTGTTTGTTTCTTATTGTTGCATAGATATCGTCACTAACATTGATGAAAGACTCAGAACGACTGGATTTATTGAAAGAAATTGGTGGTACTAGAGTTTATGAGGAGAGACGTCGTGAAAGTCTGAAAATTATGCAGGAAACTGGCATGTTTTTTTCTGTTTAATTAGTTAATTTTAAGGCTTTTGGTTTATGTTATTCATTATTCTTGTCATTGAGTTCTTATCAACCAGAATTTTTCTGTTTGATAGGTAACAAAAGAAAGCAAATAATTCAAGTTGTACAGTATCTAGATGAGAGGTTGAAGGAATTGGATGAGGAGAAAGAGGAATGACGGAAATATCAGCAGCTTGACAAGCAGAGAAAATCTTTGGAATATGCTATTCATAGCAAAGAAGTCCAAGATGCTCAACATAAACTTATGGAGGTTGTCTATGTTAAATTTTACTGCATCTTTAAGTTTATTCATGATTACTTATTGTGTTCTATTGATTAGATTTGCTTTTGAAGAAACCCTATTTGATTTCTCCTCTAGAATTTTGAAATATTGGATTTTGATGCCTGTAGTTGAATGCTTGTCACTTTGTTTTAGATAGAAGAAGCCCGAGCCAAGGTTTCTGAAACATCTGCAAAAAAGTATAATGATGTGCTTGATGCCCATGAGAAAATCAAAGATTTAGAGAATACATTGAAAGATGTTGCAAAAGAACTTCAAAACTCTAACAAAGAGAAAGAAAGTATAGAAAAGAGACGAACAAAGGCTTTAAAGAAGCACACAGAGCTTGAGCTTGATGTCAAGGACCTACAAGAGAAGATTACTGGAAATATTCGAGCAAATGTATCACTATGATGGTTGATTACTTGTTTGACTTGTTTTTGATGGGATGGTTTGTCCAAGATCTGTTCTCATCTACCTGCTTTCAGGAAGATGCTGCAAGACAACTGAAGATACTTGAAAGAAACATTCAAGATTCAAATGATGAGCTGGAGAGAATCAGACCTATGTATGAGGAACAAGTTATGGAAGAAAAAGAAATCACCAAGCGGTAAGCTATGGTTGTGGGTGTCTAAAGTTGCAGTTGAATAATATAATTGGATGCAACGCTCTCTGAATGTACATATTAGTGTTTTTGAGATGATATGTTTTTAATATCATTCTGTTGCCTATTTATAATTTCATTCTATATCTTTAAAGAACTAATTTTAGAGAAGATAATGAAATATTGTTTGTCCTCATCATTCTTGCAGAAATTTTCTCTAGTAAAGCAAGGGTAAGTTGTTTTGTGTTTGTAGAGAACATGCAACAACCTCAACTGTGTTTTTTCCCAAATAAATAAAAAAATATTTTGTTATAAATCAGAATAATGGAGCGTGAGAAACAGCTCAGTATACTCTACCAAAAGCAAGGGCGTGCAACCCAGTTTTCGAGTAAAGCTGCTCGTGACAAGTGGCTTCGCAAGGAGATAGAAGATCTTGAACGAGTGCTTTCCTCAAACTCAGGGCAGGCAAGTGCTAATTTTTCTTTATGTGCTATAATGAGCCTTGACTTCCATTTTTCTTTTATTTTAAATACATCAAGGCACCTACTTTTTATCAGGCTGCTAGATTTGTATTTATGAATTTCATTGAGCTATGCTGTCTATTTATCATCATATGTTGTTTCTCTTTCTTTGTTTATTTATTTATTTTTGGTGGTTGTTTCGGGACAGGGAAAAATGCTCTTGGAGGAAATTGGTCGTCTTAAAGGTGAACTGGATGGCTGTGATGAGACCATTGAGAAATGTAGATCTCAGATTACTACTTTGCAATCTCACATCGACCAGTCACGGCAAGGGTTTAATAAATATAAAGTTCAAAGAGATAAGTTGCTGGATAAGAGGAAGTATGTATATCTTTTTTTGCGTTGTTTATATATTTTCTGGGATAAAGGAATGAATATTAGGTTTACGAATTCTGTTGGACTTTATAGTTTTATGGAATTTTTTGTTAGGTCTTTATAGATTAAAAGTTTGCAATTTACAATTGGTTATCTTAAAAAAAAAACTCAATACTCATGGAATATTCGCTTACAAAATATTCCACAATTCATCCTACATCAAATAAAAGAAATATTCTAAGAATAATTCGTATTATTTTTTCTAAAACAAAAATGGCTTGCAAAGATCTAACTGAAAATTTGAGTAAACTATAAGGACTAAGTAGTGAAACCTACATAATATTTTAGATAGAATAAATGTTATTATTGGTTACTTTACAGAGTGACAAAGATATTACTTGTGATTTTAAATTTTTGTCTTGTAGGTCCTTATGGGACAAAGAAAATACACTTACTGCTGAAATTGATAAGCTGAGAGCTGAAGTTGAGAAGGCTGAAAAGAGCCTTGATCACGCAATTACCGGTGTGAGTGTTTTTTCTTTCTTGCTTATTTATCATCTCACTTCTGACTTCTGAGTACTTTTAGATTCTCAAGAAATGTTACAGTAAATCTGGGATTTTCCATCTTTCACTATGTGTGTGGTACGTATGTGCTAATTTAGTGTATAACTTTAGAATCACTTACACAGGTGTTGCTGCGTTGGTGCTAATTTGGGGTATAAATATAGAATCACTTACGTATACTGCCTGACTTAGGCTAACTGTTACCACATATACAGATCTTTGTCCTTAAAATCTTATAAACTGCTTTCTGTTTAGGGGATCTTGCTATATATATTATATATACATTGCAGCTCAACATTACTTAGAGAATTTATATGTAACTTCAAGAAAGTATCAAGTGGTTCTGTTCTGTGGTGAGGAACCTTCAATTTATTTGGATTAATGAGTTTACTGCTGTTTCATAATAATGGTCTATGTCATGAAGATTTGACAGTTTTTATGTGGTCACAACGATCCTCTTTTATCCGGGCTTAGGACCAGCTGTGTAACATGGGCAGAGTTTGCTCTTTTATAATAATATAAAAGGAAAGGACTTGAAAGAATAAGTACTTCCTGGTTTCTGTCCTTTAGGTTATGCAGTACTAAAACGAACCATCAAGAATTGACTTTAAAAATAGAAAGGGGGATTATTAAGAATTATATATATATATACTCCTTTCCATGTATGTCTATGGAGTTTTATTGTGTTGGTAATAAAATCCTTTGTAATTATATATGATGTTCTCTGCTGATGTTTCAATCTAATTGGACATTTAACAATGGATAGTACTTAGCATCTGGGAATGCAGTGGAAGATGCTGTTATCTGTCCAGTTCAGGGATGTTCTGTCATGATTTTATTTCTATAAACTTACTCTAGTGAGAGGTTGCCATTTTTTCTATCACCATATTTGACACTCCTTTATGTTCAGGATGTCAGAAGGGGGATGAACTCAGTTCGGAAAATCTGCAGCGAGTATAACATTTCTGGCGTTTATGGTCCAATCATTGAGTTGCTGAATTGTGAAGAGAAATTCTTCACAGCAGTTGAAGTTACTGCAGGAAACAGGTCATTTCTCCCTTATATTTCTTTGATATATAGGCTATGCAAACTGTAGCATTCTAGTGTGTATTTTTCTCTATGTTATGTTGGTGTGATTGAAATGGATTTTGTGTTGGAACATGCAAAGCTTTCACTTGTTCAATCCTTTTGAAGTGCTGGTCATTCTTCTTAGGCTATGATCTCCTTACAGGTTTCAATTCACTTGTACATGCAATTTAACATTTTCCTTTTAATATATTTGTTTAAACAGCTTATTCCATGTGGTTGTTGAAAATGATGACACGTCAACCCAGATAATTAGACATCTTAACGCACATAAAGGTGGACGAGTTACATTTATCCCACTTAACAGAGTGAGGGCACCACGCATTACTTATCCCCAGAGTTCTGATGTCATCCCCCTCTTAAAGAAATTGAATTTTAAACATGACTATAACCCTGCATTCAGTCAGGTTAGCTTCTACAACAGATGTTAACTTTTATTTACACAAGTTAATACATGCTCAGGAGCAATTTGCTAAAGGGTTGTAAACATCTAATTATAAGTTTTTTGTCTGTGGCTGGTGATACTATCTTCTTGACTATATTGATGGATTGATTTCCCTCATCACTTCTGATATTTCTTAGGTATTTGCCCGGACAGTTGTGTGCAAGAATTTGGATGTGGCTTCAAGGGTTGCCAGGATTGATGGTCTTGACTGCATAACACTGGATGGTTGGTGTGGAAATGCTTTACATGGCTTGTCTACATGATATGGCCTGGCTGTGTGTTTTGTGACTATAAGCTGTGTGCTTAATTACAGGTGATCAAGTTAGCAGGAAAGGTAGTATGACGGGAGGATTTTATGATCACAGACGATCAAAATTGAAGTTTATGAATATCATTAAGCAAAATGAAGATGAAATTCACTCAAAAGAGGAGGAATTGATGAAAGTTAGATCTGACCTGCAAGATATCCTTTAATATTTATATGTTTTAATAAATGAAATCTTTTATTTATTTATTTATTTATTTGTGCTGATTCACTCATAGTTTTTACTTGGGTCTATTTTTGCACCAGTAAGGAGATCTCTTTTCATCCTATCTTTTTGTTTCATTCTTTTCTTATGATATTCTTTCTCCCAAAAGAGAAAAGTAGCTCCAAAGTTTAGGAGGAAGGAAGGCATTAACTTAATAATTTGGTTAACTTCAAACAGTAAATTCATCATTCTTTGTCATTTAGATTTCTGGTTTCTCTTGAATATTCATGTTGCTTTCTTAGAGTAATGATTTAGTGGATGAAGGTGCATTGGTGTATAAAATTGTAAAGACCTTTGTCAAGAAAGTTTTAGAAAATAAGATTATATCTGGATTTTTTCCCCTCTCCCCGTGAATAGTTGGACAACGCGTGTGTGACTGCACTTGGTTGGTTTCATAGCCCTTAAGTGGACTTTAATGATTTTTGAACTCTTATTATCTAAAGTCATTGATTTTTTTTTTGTTTTATTATTATTGATTTTGTTGTTTGTTGACAATGATTGATTTTGCTTAGATAATTATTTTGCTCTATATTTTGTTGAAACTTTTATAGTGACACCCATGTTTTTTCAATGTACATGCTTTTCTTTGTCATGGTATATTTGTTTCCAACCTCCAATAGTTTTGTTTCCACTGAACTAACCTCACAGATAGACCAAAAGATCACTGAACTTGTTTCCGAGCAGCAGAAGATTGAGGCTGAGTGTGCTCATGGAAAATCAGAAATGGAACAATTTAAGCAGGACATTGCAAATGCTAACAAGCAGAAGCAATTGATTTCTAAGGCACTTTCAAAAAAGGTGTTATTATATTTCTATATTGGAGTTTCTTTTCTGTTGGAAGTTGGCTGTGGAATTTTTAGTGTCAATAATTTTTAAGTTTTTCCTTAATGGCTTGTAGGAAAAGTCACTTCTTGATGTCCAGAATCAGATTGAACAGCTTAAGGCTAGTATGGCAATGAAAACAGCCGAGATGGGCACGGAACTAATTGACCATTTAACACCAGAGGAAAAGAAGCTTTTGTCTGGTTTGAATCCTGAAATCAAGGAACTTAAAGAGCAGCTTGTTGCATGCAAGACTGATCGTATCGAGGTTATTGAATTGATAGTATTTGTATTGGTATAATTTATAGGGCTAGATCCTTATTCTAACTTGAGATTTGCAGACGGAAGCACGGAAAGCGGAGCTGGAAACTAATCTAACAACAAACCTGAGGAGAAGAAAGCAAGAGTTGGAAGCTGTAATATCATCTGCTGATGATGACACTCTGGGTGTAAATGCTGGATTGAAGGCGCAGGAACTTAGCGATGCTAAATTGTTAGTTGATGATGCAACGCAGCAGCTTAGAAGTGAGACTTCCATTTAATCTTTTCTTTTCGTGATGTTTTGAAGAAACATTATAATTCCATGGTTGACAACACTATCTTTCTCAGGAGTCTCTGATAGTATAAGTGCACGATCAAAGGAAATTAAACAGATCAAAGAAGAAATCAATAAGTTGAAGGTATGTAGTCTTCTTAGGCTGCGTTCGTTTACCGGCACGGAACACTGAAACAGGGACACAAAGACACAAAATCGTGATTGGCAAATAAGATATGTCCAGGGACACAAACACAATTTATTTTCTATTTTTTCTTTCTTTATTTTTATCAAATTTTCATAATTATATTTTTTATCGTTATACTTTTCTTCCTAAACTTTTTGTATGGAAAAAATAAGAGTAAATTGGACTTTTGTAATTTGTTCTAGTCTATGAACCAAACAGAATTTTATAGATTGATTGCTGGCTATAGTAGTTTTTGCTTCATCAATAATGATGACTATGGTCTGCAGTCTTTGGAGGATGAGTATGAAAGAAAACTTCAGGAAGAAACAAAAGAATTAGAGCAGTTGCTGAGTAAAAAAAAGATATATTCTGCTAAAGAAGAGGAATATACAAAGAAAATAAGGGAACTGGGCCGATTGACATCAGATGCATTTGAGACGTAAGGCTTTTCTTGATGATCATTTCTTTTTTATTTCAATTTTGGGACATAAATAAAGTTTTTATTTTTATATTTTGAATGATCAAGAAATCTGCCATATTTTAAATAATGCAGAAGATATGTGCTGTTACAGTTATAGGTTATTTCCTTGCAGTTTGTTGTTATCTCTATAGTTTGGTTTTAGCTAACTTTATTGCACCTTCTTAGGTACAAAAGGAGGAATATCAAAGAATTGCATAAAGCGTTGCACAGGTGCAATGATCAACTGCAGCAGTTCAGTCATGTAAACAAGAAAGCGCTTGACCAGTATATAAATTTTACAGAACAACGAGAGGAACTTCAGAAAAGGCAAGCTGAACTTGATGCAGGAGATGAGGTAATTGTCTGGCCTTTTGGTTGAAATGGTTCTTTATAATTCACATTAAGGTGGGTGATTACCTGACAGCTAAATGCTTGATATACATTGCTAGTTCCTGTTCTGCACTATAGCATCTGAAAGATTTGGTACAACTGATCTTTCATGGCATCTGATTGTTGATATTTTCATTTCTCCCAGAAAATGGTGGTGATATTTTGATTTGTCCCTGAAAAAGGTTGTTAGAAACAAGAGACTAAACTGGAGAAAGGATTGTGTGTCTATTCAAGTTGTCTATAATGATATAATATGAAAGGATATTTATAGGTACTAAGAGAATCGTAATAATAAGGACGTAATCTCCTATAATAAATATTTAGATGTACTAAATAATACTAATTGATCCTAATTAATCCTAATAATATTCTAACATCCCCCCTCAAACTTGAGTTTGAAACTTATTTAAAACAACGAAATAAAGAGAAAAAAACTGCATAAATTGATAAAACGGGTGCAGACGAAACTGCTAGAAGGAAGCGCAGACGGAACTGCCGCTTGTCTGAAGGAAGCGCAGACGGAACTGCCGCTAGTCTGAAGGAAGCGCAGATGGAACTGTCGCTTGTCTGAAACGCAGACGGAACTGCCAGAAAGAAACGCAGACGGAACTGCCACAAGAAAACACAGACGAAACTGCCACGAGAGAAGGCAGACGTAACTGTCACGAGAAAACGCTGACGGAACTGCCACGAGAGAATGCAGACGTAACTGCCACGAGAGAACGCTGACGTAACTGTCACGAGAGAACGCAGAGGAAACTGTCACGAGAGAATGCAGACGGAACTGCCACGAGAAAATGCAGACGGAACTGCCACGACAGAACGCAGACGAAACTGCCGGAAAGAGAGCAAAAACTATATGATTTCTTCATGAGAATAGAAAAACAGCGGATGACATTGGTGCTTGATCATTCGACTCGAAAAGACACAAGACGGAGAGAATATGCTAGTCGATGAGGTGAGAAAGTATCAAAGGAGTGACAAAAGGAAAAGAAGAATGGCATAGAGAAAAAAATAAAAAAACTATGGTGATTTCACCGCAAGGAAAAATAACATATCCTCTTCAAGGAGGATACCATGGCTCTGATACCATGTTAGAAACAAGAGACTAAACTGGAGAAAGGATTGTGTGTCTATTCAAGTTGTCTATAATGATATAATATGAAAGGATATTTATAGGTACTAAGAGAATCGTAATAATAAGGACGTAATCTCCTATAATAAATATTTAGATGTACTAAATAATACTAATTGATCCTAATTAATCCTAATAATATTCTAACAAAGGTGTTGTTAACCACTTACATATATATGAAATAACGTTTTCCCCTTTTTTTTTGACTGCTTTTATTTTCTTATGTGAGTTGTATTCCAGTACTAAGGTTCATTTTGAATGTGAAACATCCAAACCCAGCTTTTGCATTTTTTTTTTTGACACTGGTCTATACAGCATCACTAAATTATTTGAGTTCTCTGTCACTGGCATTGAGTAATTGCAGAAAATTAGGGAGCTAATATCTGTACTTGATCAACGGAAGGATGAATCAATAGAACGCACTTTCAAAGGTGTTGCTTGGCATTTTCAAAAAGTGTTTTCTGAACTCGTACCGGGGGATGATGGTCTTCTGTTTATGATGAAGAAGAAGGTTTGTGATTGTTAAATCTTTATCTGGTTTGTGAAAGGATCTTGCTTTCTAGCATGTTATATAGGATCATGCTTTTATGTCAAAGTGATTTCTTACTTTCTCTTGTGTGGTGCTTGATTATCGATTTTTTATGTGAAATTTGTGAGAAGTGAGCTATCTCAATTGAAGTTATTTTTTTCGTTTTTGGTTATTGTAATTGATATTTTGTATCCATTCCTTTCCCTTAGGAGGGTGGTCACGATGATGATGAGGATGGTACTCGTGAAGCAAACCCAGAGGGTAGAGTAGAAAAGTACATTGGAGTGAAAGTGAAGGCAAGTGCATTTCTGCTGTGCCCTTTTCACTTATGATTTAAATGTTTTTGCCAGTTCATTTATTGGTCTAGCATTGGTCCAAACCAAAGCTGCTGTTTTGCTTTCATACTAACACACAATTTAGGTATATAATTATAATTATTCAACATTCCTGGCACGTTTATTCCTTGCAGGTTTCTTTTACTGGACAAGGAGAGACACAGTCCTGAAGCAGTTGTCTGGGGGTCAAAAGACTGTAGTTGCTCTTACACTTATCTTTGCCATACAACGATGTGATCCTGCTCCGTTTTATATATTTGATGAGATTGATGCGGCTCTGGATCCACAATACAGAACTGCTGTTGGAAGTATCCATTTTATTACTCTTGCTATCTTATTTTCATGGCAATTAACTGGTTGTGATTCCTCAGTCACTTGTATTGCATATGTGGTTCGATAAAATTTTATAGTGCTTATATAATAGTCATCTTGTTGACCATCTCCTCTAAATACTAAAGCTGTTACTTGCATGGTTCTTTGACAGCTAAAAAGACTTATCCTACTAGGTGAGATTCATCAATCAAATGACACAATACGTTTTTCTTGATATCTAAAATAGTTCAAACTTCTTTCATTTAAGGCTCATCTCAAAAGGCCAGGGAAATACCTTCATGTTTGTTTTCTCTCTTAAGTATTGCTGTTAAACGTACCTAAGCACCAAGATACAGGTTAAGTTCTTGCATTAAGTGCTTCTAGTAGAGGGAAATGCAGGTACATATACATTAAAATTTACAGTTTTACATGAGAAATACAATTTCAAGTGAATTTCAAAGGGCAGTGCTTCATCTTTCATTTGGAGAAGTCTATTTTAGCCTTGGTCTTGTTGCATTGGTGAGTCTTTATTACTTTGTAAATTACATTTTTGTTTCAAAATATAATTTTTTTTATTGAAGATATATAATATAAAGTTCAAATTTATCCATGCTTGCAATCAATGTGCTTTGGAGGAGGCAGTTGGGAAATGTTTAGATTCAGATATGTGCTTTTGGTGATATTTAAATTTAACAATTATTATGCTTGCCTTATTGACTGATATCAAGATTCCATTTTATATTGTTGTCTTGGGATCCTTAAACTTCCGTAGATATGATCCGCCGTCTGGCAGACTTTTCAACCACACAATTTATCACAACAACATTTTGCCCAGAGCTTGTGAAAGTTGCTGACAAGATCTATGGAGTAACGCATAAAAGCCGGGTTAGCCGTGTTAATGTTGTATCCAAGGATGATGCTCTAGAATTTATCGAGCATGATCAGATGCAAAATGCTGAATAAGGTTAGAGAGCCTCAACATTTCTGCTATGGAGTTAAAGGTTTTGAAAATAACATGAAACATTTTTATAACACCTGCGGCTGTTGATCATGCTAGGATGGAAAATTTTCCTTCTGTTGGCACTTAGTGCCTATTGGTATTCTACTAAGCTAACTCACACTATATAGGGAGAGGTCCAAGTGAGAGGAGTGCTTTTATGAGAGAAATAAATTTGGGTTATATCTTTTACATCAATGGTCAAGATTAAAGTTGCATGAATTCTTAATTCTTAATTTGTCGTATGGTCTTTTTAACAATTCTTAATCTTGACTATCTATATATGGTTTGTTTTAATTTTGTTCCTGAAGTTTTCGATTTACATCAAATATAAATTTTTAGAAAGTTTAGGATTGATCCAGCAATAATGCATGACATCTTGTGAAATTGTTGTTAAATTGGTCCTAAATTTTTTGAAAAATTAGTAGTCAGGGATATAGTTGAAGCAAATAAAAATTTTTTGAGACTAAATTGAAACAAAATAAAACTTAGGGATATTTTTAAAACTTTTAACAAACATTAAGGACAAAAAATATATTTTATCTGTCATAGTATTATAAAACACACCAATAAATATAACAAATTTAGATAAAATTATAATTTGTATTCAGTCTATACAACGTTTACTTTTGAATTGATTCAAATTAAGGTAGCTATTCAATGTTATTTTATTTTAATATTTATCTTTTAATCCTATACAATGAAAAAATACAATTTATTTGTACTTATTAAAATAGTTGACAATATAGATATATGCAGTTTTAATTTTTGAAACATAAATTAGTAATGATAACTTTAGAGATTATACAAATAATTACTTTACATAAAATCTTAAAATGTTTACCACGTATATTTTTATGTAATTAAACTACTATAATTCAAAATATATACTTTTCAAAAAATAATTTATTATTCGTAATCATATTTATGTATTTGAAATTATTTTTATAATATTTATTAGTCACTTTTGATATTTATTTGAATCTATGCAACGCGATATCTCATTCTAGTTGATGTAAAATCTGATTACTCAAATTTGTTCCTTGCATTCGTAAAACTACCATTCTCACTTGAACCTTTTTCTGTGGTGAACCCCCGGTTTAGCTGTTGTATTGCATTAAGAAACTACAAATTTTAGAAGCTTTGTATGTTTACTTACAGCTATTTTCTTTTCCAGTGTCAGCCATTTTCTTTTCTTGATATCAAATTAATTACTTTCTAATGAAAGATAAGAGTTGCTATTCATTGATGGAAAAAACTTTCCCCCTTTTTTTTTTCCATATAGTATCCTAATTTTGTAACTTGTTTGACTGTAATGATTTGCACACTAATTGTGCAACATCCTAGTCTGTAGTCTCATTCTGCCTATTGTATGTTTTAATATAATATTCGTATTTTAGGTGCATCTGACATCCGTGATCTGATAAAATTGGTTGACTGCGAGCATTGTTTGAGGTCGATCATGTAAAGTAAATTGCAGACTCTATTCATGTAACTTGGATCTTCACTTTGTACAATCTCTTATTACATTGACGCCAACGTAGGTCAAAGTAATCTAGAATCCCTGCTCATCCTCTATTTCTGTAAATTCATTAGAGGTTTGCTTACATGTTAATATCTTTTGCTAACTGTAGTATCCATATCTATGGGGGAAATTCTTCCAATGCTGTTTGATAAGGTAAGTTTTTACTTTTAGGTTGCGTTCTATATACAATTACATCTTATCGAGTTATACTTGCACTAATATATGCTCGATTTCTTGATTGCGCCTCGCTCATAATGCATTTGAATTCAGCATAATCAGGCAATTCAGATCTGGGGTTAAGTATGATTTTGGTCCCCAACGTAGGGGCTGAAAATTTATTTCGTCCCTCGCATTTTTTTCGCTCCAAAATGGTCCCCAAAGTTTCAATTTGTTTTAAAATCGTCCTTTTTACTATTTATTTATTTTTATTACCAAATTACCCTTTATTAAAAAAATTATAAAATAAAATAAATAAAAAAAAGAAAGAAAGGGGGGATCCAGAAGCGGGGGTGGGTGGGGAGAGAAAAGGGAGGGGGGAGGAGGGAGAGAAAGGAGACCCATGCTGCTGCACCGCCGCCCCCGCCGCCCCCGCCTGCCGCCACACCTTCTTCTTCTTCTTCTTCTTCTTCTTCTTCTTCTTCCTCCTCCCGCCGCCACACTCACCGCCGCCCCCCACTTCTTCTTCTTCTTCTTCCGCCGCCACACCCACTGCCGCCCCCACTTCTTCTTCTTCTTCTTCTTCTGTGAATTCTGTGAATTGAATTTTTTTGTGAAATTTCTGGATCTGAGTTTTTGTTTATCTGAGTTGAGTTCTAGATTTTTTATGATGATTTTCTGAGTTGAGTTTTTGTTTGTTTGAGTTTTAGTTGTGGATCTGAGTTTTGGATATGAGTTCTGATGAAGATGACGATGATGATGATGATTTTTTGAGTTTTGGTTGGTGTGATGGAGATGGTGACGGAGTGGCAGTGGGTGGGGGTGGGTGGTGGTGGTTCTGGTGGTGGTGGTGGTGGCATGATTTTGGGGAAGAAGGGATAGGGGCATTTTGGTCCGAATGACCATTTTAAAACAAACTGAAATCTTGGGACCCTTTTGAAGCGAAAAAAAGGCGAGGGACAAAAAAAATTTTCAACCCCTACGTTGGGGACCAAAATCATACTTAACCCTTCAGATCTGTATACCAGTTTGCAGTTGGCTACGATGGTAGTGCGTGTATGACTGCATGTGGTAAAATACAAACTAAACGTATAATAAATTGTTACTTTATTAATGCCTTATTTGTTATTCAAATTAGTTTAATTTCAAGATATGATCTTTTTAGTTTTTATATATATTTTTGAAAATTATAAAAAAATGGTAGTATAGTATATTAGTATCAATGGGGAGAATAGAAATCAAATAAGGGATTCCAAATTCAAATGAAACATATAGAAAATAATTATTAAACCTAGGATCAATTGTTTTTTAGAATCAAATTTTATACATAAACTAAAAGACTTATAATTATTAAACCGTTGAAGTTTGTTAATATTGAATGCTCAATCTGAAACCATTGAATGCTACCATGTAAGTCCATGATTATATTGGTATTGTTGTTCCACACACTTAAAAGATGAGAGGAGAAAGTAAACATAGGCAACCGTACGTGTTCTCTTTCTTACAGTTTTTAAAATTCTCTAATGAGTTGAATAAATTACAGAAGGGGAAAACGACAAATCGATTAGATATACCTAATAATAATAATTTTACAAAAGACTTTGCGCGTTCATTTTAATTATTACAAAAATAATTGCTTACGTACGAAGGCCAATATATGATAACAATAAAGTATTATGGTTCGTTGGTGGGCTGATTTTTTTGGTTATGGAAGAGGTGAAGGTGTTGTGCCGGATTATGGATGATGGAGGTGTTACACCAATTTGTGAGATAGTTTTTTGCTCAGATTTGGAGTTAAGAAACCGGACTCTTCGAGTTTTTTGTTTTTAAGTTTTTGGAAGCAAATCGGAGGATCTGTTTTGCATGGAGGGAGGATCTGAAATTCACATAAAGTAAATCGGACCTGCGATTTCTCCATGATCAAAATTTTTTTGACGATTTACATAAAATCAGATGATCCGTTTTCTCTGTTTGTTTGCTTTTTGAATTAAGTTCAAGAAGTCATTGGGTCCGAGTTGTGCCTGACACCACAGTAATGTTAAACACCACTCCTCCCCATAAATATCATTTTTGATCATTTATACATAAACCAAAAGATTTAAATAACAAACTGCAATAAATGTCAAATGATAAAACGACATTTAAATGAAGGCTTTGTCTTTGGTGGGGAAAGTATTTTCCAAACCTTGATGGACCAAGTAAAAAGATGCTAATTCAATGGCTAGGATTGCATCCGTACAACAAGTGTTAGAAATTTTATGTTTGACCCAAAATTTAATGAATTTGCAGACCGGTTCAGTATGGTTCAGTTAGACCAACTATTTAAAGACCGATTTTTTTTGAAAAAATTGATTTTTTTTACCATCTATTTTTTTTGTAACATGGGCTTAAAATAATGTAATACAAATCTATATTCCCAAAAATTACTACCCATATTTTAATGATCAAACACTACATATTTTAATCAAACACGTATTCTCCTGTACAATTTCATCTTTCATATTGAAATGTGATTTTTTATTCTGGAAAAATTTGAAGGAAATGGAAAAGAGTTTCTAATAAATTCCAAGTGATTTAATTTATTTTTAATAAGAATAACGATACATATTATAAAAAAAATTAAAATAATAAACAATACACAAAAATTACAATGATAAATTTTACAATATCAAACAAAAAATATTCTATAATTGTTTTATTCTCAATATTTTTTATTTAGTATTATTTTGGACGATAATATTTTATTACTTATGACTCTATTATTATGTATGATCAATTTTTTATTTATTTTGTCATTTTTAATAAAATCAATAATTTATATTATAACAAAATTATAATAAAAAAATTAATTTAAAAAAATCAAAAATATAAAAGAAAGTATTAAAAATGATAAAAAAATATTGGAAAAAATTATTAAAACCAATAATGACCAATAACAAACCTAAACACACTTTAAGTGCACAAAAGGTACCGTTTCTTGCGTCGAGTGAACGTGCTTTTAAAATACAAAATTATGTCTACTTTCAGAGAAAAAAAAATTGCCAAACATTTCAACATGTTTGCCAAACTCACCCTTAATAGTAATAGGGTATCAAATACCATAATCTCTTGTATGAACAGAATGAGTATATCAAGTAACGGAATTCCTAAAAATTTATATACCAACATAATCCACAAAATACTAGTCTAATTAATAAAAAAAAGAATAGCAAGATTGATCAGCTTCCAGCTTCCTCGCGACATCGGACCTGCAGTATTGTGACTAGCTCAATTGAGATAACCTCGAACACCCCAACACCTTCGGGCTTGAAGTCAGGGTTGTTTGTGTTCCCATCTTTCTCTGGCTCTGAAATTTCACCAATTTGTTTATGTGAATCGCCTCCCAGCACATCAATTGCAGGCACATTTGATTCCACATCCTTAATCCAACTCATCAGCTTGTTATGAACATCAAGGGAGACAATATTCTTGCTGCTGAGTAACTTTATCGAATCCTTTGTCTCCTCCATATCTCCATTAAATTTTAAGTACTGTCACCAATTTGTTAAAGGTGGCATCATCAAATGAACCATCCTGCAGACCTTGCTCCCAACTGCTACCGATTTGTACAATGAAGTTCCCATCAAGGTCGGTAACTACCTGAATACATTTTGGGATTTGAGGTTTAATTTGAAGTTAAGAGAGAGAGAGAGAGACAGGGAGCACCCACTATACGGATATGGTTGCTGTCAGAAATAAAAAGCCTGTTGTTGAGGATATCAATTGCTAGCTTTCCAGGGAACTTCAATGGAGATGCTGAAAGCCGAGGATCATTGTCTTTCTCCAAATTCAACGTAATTGGTGTATTATCCAACAAATTACGTTTTCCATAAAACATCAGTGCTGCCTCCACAAAATCATCAAGATCCTTTCCAAAACAGGAACAATGCAAAACTTTTTTAAATCACCACACTGTAATAAGCTTAATAGCTATAACAAGAATGACTACAAGTATCAGTATATTTCAAAATTATATTTCATTAATTCAACATATCAATTTGAATCAGTACCTTCTTGTGACATGCATACAATTTATACAATAATAAGTCCAGAAATTCAGGACAACAACTTTTCCTTTCAGATCCTATCAAAAGATAGAATCACAATCCAATGAGTTATTGCAAATCTTTTATTTGGATTATAACACAAGCTGAAGAAAGGTACCCTGCGAGCCAATGCCAACATTTTGACCAAGGATTTAATTTATGCAATAAGTTCTGAGGCTGACTAGTTCTTCGACACGACCATAAAGCTTTTGCACTTATGATTGAAAGGTACATTTGAAACTCATTAGAGATGAGATATTTTTACCCTTATCAAACATGTTAAAGTTTTGAACTGGGTAGCCTTTTAAGATTTTATAACTATACATAGTGACATCATGCTACAAGATGCAAAAATAGATAAACTGGTGAAAGTCTGTGACATCATCAAATATTCATTTCAAGGCATACATTACCTTCTTTCTGTTCCATGGATGGTTGGGTGACTCCAAACAACAGATTCTATATTGCTTTGGGTCAAGCATATTGCATTGCCTGTGGTATAGCGGTTAAACAGCTAGACATGATTGACTTCCATACCAATTGTATTGTATGTATACCATGTATATTGCTACTCAGTTTAATTGTACCTTCCAGTTACTAATGGTGAAAACAAGGCAAGAGATAGCAATACCAAGACTCATGAACCCTCTTATCTGCAATGGCATGTCTATCATCTTTTTCAACAGCAAGCATAGCAAAGGAAGATTGTGCAGAATCATTTGATGTTTTAGATTCCTGAACCCTCTTATCTGCAATGGCATGTCTACATAAGACCTCACACAACATAATATCTACACTCTTGAGCAGTATCCAAGAACAATTGTTAGAAAACAGCTAATCCTGAGATGTACTTTGATAAAGCAATAACTATAATATATTAAGTGATTCAACCAGTAATAAACAAAGTATCTTGCAATAAGAGATATTGAGGAATTTAAAGTAAGCACAAAAAAATAAAGAAACATGAGTGATAGAAAATTAGGAATTTAAAAACCCTAAATTGAGGAAAAATGTGAAAAGATGTAAAAAGACCTAATATGCACTGATGGATGAACTTGGCCATGCCGGACTTGAAGACGAGAATATGGAGGCGACACTCGAGGAAGTTCTCAACAGTGAGAGAGAGAGGGAGGATATAATCGAGCTTGTTCTGCGTCTCGTCAAGGAGGTCGTAATGGAACATCCTCAGAGGCTTGGGCGTTGCGACCAGATCTGGAGAGGCGATGAACTGCGGTGGCGACGGCAAAACGACGACGGCGAGGCGAGCTCTCTCTCCTCTCTGAATCTCTCTGTTTTGCTCTTTTCTCAGATCTCCTCAGCCAACGGCACTGAGTCCACGCCCAAACTGTGCTCCGAGTGCTTCACATCCGCCGGAGCAAAAGCAAAACAAGCGGCAGAACTTGTCGGGGAAGACGACGCAGCGATGACACCGTGCAGATCTCCTCCCCTCAACCATGACGTGCCGTTGGTGCTTTCTTGTAATAAGAAATTCTGAAATTTTTTCAAATTCCTCTCAACCGTTATTTTACTTTAATTGTGAACCAACCCATGCATTTTTTATTATTTGAATTTATAACCTGGTCCTTCAAGGTCCAGATTATTCTTTCCCCACCGAAGAAAGCTCCTTAAATGAATAGAGCACCTCCCCCGCACTTGCGAAGAAATTCTTCCACAATTGCACAGCTTACCTAAACCGTGTATCCCCCAACCGCGTTCACTCAAGTGAAACTCAGACTCGTCAACTCCAAGCACAAAAAAATCTCATTCATTCCAAACACTTAATACTTTGTCCTACCATTTTTGTTAACTGCTACTTACTTACCTTGTATGCCTTTTGTCACTATGCGTATGAGTAGTGTCACACTCTTCTTGATTCTTTGCTTCTCTACCTCCTTGTATGATGCTTCTGCTCTTGCCTCTGACGGTGTCACTCTCCTTTCACTCTTGACTCATTGGACCTTTGTTCCACCCATCATAAACTCCACGTGGAAGGGCTCTGATTCGGTTCCGTGCTCGTGGATTGGAGTCCAATGCAACCATGCCTATAATGTGATCTCCCTTAATCTCAGTGATCTTGGGATTCAAGGTCAACTTGGACCAGAAATAGGACAATTATATCGCTTGCAGACCCTTGTGTTGTCGAATAATGGTTTCTTAGGAGAGGTACCTTCAAAGCTAAGTAACTGTACTTTGCTTCAGGTCTTAGACCTTTCTAATAACAGCTTTAGCGGACTGATACCAAATATCTTCAAGAAGTTGCAAAGCTTACGCAGCATGAATTTGTCGTCTAATCTATTGGGTGGTACGATTCCCGATTCCTTGTTTCAAATTCGTCAGCTTGAAGAAATGAACCTTCACAATAACCATCTCAGTGGTCCTATACCATCCAGTATTGGGAACTTGACTGAGCTGTTAAGGTTACACTTACATGGTAATCAGTTGTCAGGTACGATTCCTTCATCCATTGGTAATTGCAGTAAACTAGAGGAATTGTTTCTGAATGAGAACAGATTGAATGGGGAACTATCTTTGGAGATGGCAAAGCTCAAGAATCTAAAGACTATGTCTTTGTTTGACAACCAGTTCTCAGGAGTCATTCCTCAAGACTTGGGAATCAATAGCAGCATAGTGAAACTGGACTTTACAAATAATAAGTTCACTGGTAATCTTCCACCAAGTCTTTGCTTTCGAAAGAAGTTACAAGTGCTGAACATGGGATCTAATCGACTTCAAGGTAACATACCTTCTGATGTAGGAAGGTGTACAAGTCTGAGTATGCTGATTCTCAGTGAAAATAATTTCATTGGGTCTCTTCCTGTTTTTGAGAGTAATATGAACCTCAAATACTTACACATAAGCAAGAACAACATCAGTGGACCAATTCCACCAAGTCTAGAAAATTGTACAAATCTTGCTGCAATTAACATGTCACTGAACAAGTTTACTGGGCTCATACCATCTGCACTTGGAAAGCTTGTGAATCTTACGATTTTGGATCTTTCACACAACAATTTGGAAGGACCTTTGCCACCACAGCTGTCAAATTGTACTAAAATGGATCATTTTGATGTTGGATTCAACTCCCTAAACGGTTCCTTCCCATCAAGTCTGAGGAACTGGACAGGGATAACCACATTGATTTTAAGAGAGAATCATTTTACAGGTGGTATCCCGAGCTTTTTCTCAGAACTTAGCAAGCTTCGTGAACTACAACTTGGTGGAAATTTGATTGGAGGAACAATTCCTCCATCATTGGGAAAACTGCAGAATCTGTTCTATGGGTTGAATTTGAGTTGCAATGGATTGACAGGTGTGATTCCTTTAGAACTTGGGCATGTACAAGAACTGCAAAGTCTGGACTTATCACTGAACAATTTGACAGGAAACATAGATGTTCTTGATAAACTACTTTCATTGATTGAGATCAATATTTCAAACAATTTCTTGCATGGTCCTATTCCGAAATCTCTCTTTAAGTTTCTGAATTCCTCTTCATCTTCTTTCTTGGGCAATCCCCATTTATGTGTCAGTTGTTCTCCTTCTAGTGGCCTGAATTGCACCAACACTAGTAATTTGAAGCCATGTCCCTATCAATCAACTGATCACAAAGGCATCAGTGCATTGGTAATTTTAATGATAGAACTTGCATCCTCACTGTTTGTTTCAGCTATGCTGGTAGCTCTACTTTTGATGTATCTCCGCAAGAAAGAAATGAAGAATGATGTCTATGGTGAAAAATGGTTGTCTGTTATTAAGTTCTTCACTGAAAACCAGTCAGCTTCCCTTCACGACATAGTGATGGAGGCTACAGATAACCTAAATGATCAGTACATTATTGGCAGAGGAGCTCATGGGATTGTTTATAGAGCTCAACTGGGTGATACGACTTCTGCGGTAAAGAAGATTGCATTTGAAAGGAACAAGAGGAAGTATTTACATATTATGCGGAAAGAAATTGAAGTGCTGGGAGGGATCAAGCATAGAAACTTGGTCTCTTGTGCAGACTACTGGATAGGAGAGAACTATGGTTTAGTCTTATATAAGTACATGAAGAATGGAAGCCTCCATGACATTTTGCATGGGAAACATCCCCCACTACCCTTATGTTGGAATATACGGCTTAACATCGCTGTTGGAATTGCACATGGACTAAAATATCTGCATCATGACCACACCACACCCATAGTGCATCGAGACATAAAGCCACAGAATATACTTCTTAATGATGACATGGAGCTCTTATATCTGATTTTGGTACTGCCCTCTACAGGAACCTAGCTATACATTCTTATAGTCAATCTCAGTCTTGCAAAAAGCTTTCAACGTATGTTGTAGGCACTGCTGGTTATATCGCACCAGGTACATAGATCTTTCTCCTAAGCTAGATTAACTTCTTAGTGTTAAGTTTTAGTTTTAGTTTTGGATGTTGATGTTTTTTAGTTTTGAGATTAGAAGAAGGATCATGATGCACCCTGTACTTTTCAAAGTAATTTGCATTTTTCAAACCAATTTCATAGCTAATCGCATTTTCTGCTTCTCTAATGTGACGATACTTGCATAGTGTGAGAAAGCAAAATCAAATTTGATGATTAAGTAACTTGGTTTAGAAGAAACATGAAACTTCAAGAAAGGATCAATTTCATTGTGATGTATCTCCGCAAGATTGTGGAAATGAAAGATAGTCAAATGGTCAAAGATTGTGGCTTTGGAGCTTATGAGTTTTGAAACAAAAGCGAAGTTCTCTTTTGATACATGTTAACGTAAAGAAGCATGTAGATGAAATCAAGTTTTGAAAAAGTTAAAGATGAGGTGTTGCCAACAAATATGTATCAACTAGATCTTGTAAGTTGATAAGTTTAACAAGTGAGATTTTCTTTGTTTACCATCATAGGATTAGTATAAATCGGTGGTTTAGTTAGTTTGGTTTGGTATGATAATGGGTGTAACAATGTAGTGAGTGCTAGAGAGAAAATTGTAAGGTTTTTCTTTGTGTGTTGTGTCTTCACATTTGTTTTGTGCACCAAGTCATTATTCGCTCTTTTGGTGAAAGAAGATTGGTTTTATACTTTCGGTATCTTCTCTTTGTATTTGGGTTGAGTATTTACACCATTTGATTTGGTATTTTGAGTGGAATTGAGACTTGGTTTTGGGTGATGTATCACAAATTACCACTTTGTATCTGGGTTTCAGGGATTTGGTTTGGGTAGAGCGGCTACCCATTTAGGATCTCTTTGAAAGAGATTTAGTCTAGGTAGAGTAGCATCACCAATTACCACTTTGTATCTCTTAGATATTTGGTTAGGGTAGAGTGGTTACCCAATTTTATAACTTTGTTATATTATATTTTTTTAGTAAAATATTTGGTGTTTCTTTGTGTCAATTGTGTAATTTCGCGCTTTTGCTTGCACGCTCCGTTTTTTCTAACGCATAGTATCTCTCTAACATGGTTGTGTACTTGTGTTGTCCCCTGAAACAGAGAATGCATATGTAATAGTGCAGAGCAGAAAGTCAGATGTGTACAGCTATGGGGTAGTCCTGCTTGAGTTACTAACCAGAAAGAGAGTGGTTGTTGAGGAGGAAAGAAAGGTAACCGGTTTAGTGAGTTGGGTTAGATCTATTTGGTTGGAAACAGGAAAAATTGAGGAGATTGTTGATCCAGATCTTGCTAATGCATTTCCCAGTTCAGGACGACTAGCATGTCAAGTCACTAAGGTGCTTTTATTGGCATTAAGATGCACCGAGAGGAAGCCGCGTAAGAGACCAACCATGAAAGACATTGTTGGCTTCTATCAGCAAGAGATATTCAAGTTGAGTTGCGATGATGTGGATATGGCTAATGAAGATGTTGTTGATGTGGCACCACAACCATACAGTGTTCCATTTTTCAGTACTAATCCATTTTCTGACACTCAGTGTGACTCCTATATGCATGGTGAAACTAGTGAGGCTGCAATGCTGAGACATAACAAGTTTGCATTATATGTGGACAATGAACCTCAAGATTCTAATGGTTTCAGCTGGTGGCAAGATTTTAGTCAATCTCAAAATTCTTTGGTTGATTGGAATGTGATGGCTACAACTAAAACTGCTGTTGATGGATTCACAGTTAAATTAATAGGCAATGGTAAGATATATACTGAACAAGTAGTAGTAACTGCACTATTTGTTCATAAAGTAACCTATACTTGGCCTTATTTGTTCTTCCTTCCAACTGTGAATGGACCAGTAGTTACTCAACCCTTCAACTGGTTTTTCCTCTCTTGTTTGACTCAGTATATGTACCAGCAGAAATCCTTGAAATCACAACTCAAGTCCTGCTTTATAGCACCTATCAATGACTCTTCATCTTGTGTTATTGTATGTAACAATGGAGTAAATGGTCGATGAGTCATGGGAAGAAAGTTCTATTAACGCATGTAAACATTTAGTCTTAATATGAAATATAAATACTAATATTTTTTTTTTCTTACAGATTATTAGATTAATTTACCATTTTAATCTCTCACTAGTTACAGGTACTATCTTGGCAAAGCTAAATATAAAATAAAAGTATCCTTTCTTGCTGAGATCTGACATGTAATTACTATGATAATTAATTTATCTTTTTAATTATTATATCTACATTCTTGATTAAGCTTGAGCAAGTAGACTGTAACTATATTTTGGATTTAGTGAATAAGTTCTCTGAAAAACTACAAATTTTAATTTTTTTTTAAAGCATTTATTATATAAGAACTATAACATGTTTTCAAAATAAATAATTTTAACTAGAACCCCTAGGACATTTATAAGCAAAACTCATATTTTTTATGAATACATTCAATGCACTTATTAAATGTGGTTCGGAAATATATATAAAATTAGAATAGAATGGTTTTTTTTTTAATTTTAAATACAACTTTACTGCATAAAATCTTGATTCAGCTGGAACTTACTACCAATGGTATCTCACTATTCCCCACCATGATGATGTCAGATGAGATAACATTCTCATTCACTTTACTAATTGCTTTAACTCATCCAAGTCAATTTTAAACTACACCACTCTAGGGAGATAACATTCTCACTGATTGCTTGGTTTTCCTTTCTAGCAAGAACAAGGCAGCCTATTATGTTCTTCTTGTAAGTTAACTAGTTGTGTTGAGCTTGTTACCTTGTCTCTATGAGTGTCATCACACTCCTCTTGTTGATTCTGTGCTTCTTTGCCTTCTTATTACCTTCTGCTCCTGTTCTTGTCTCTGATGGGATAACTCTGCTGTCATTGTTGTCACAATGGACCTTTGTTCCTCCCATTATCAACTCCACCTGGAATCCATCTGATTCCATTCCATGCTCATGGGTTGGAGTCCAGTGTAACCATGAGCACAATGTGCTCTCCCTTAACCTCACTAACCATGGGATTCTTGGTCAACTTGGACCCGAGATAAGACAATTGCAACACTTGCAGGCTCTTGTGTTGGCCAATAATGATTTCTCAGGAAAGGTACCTTCAGAGCTAAGTAATTGTAGTTTGCTTCAGCTCTTAGACCTTTCTAATAACAGCTTTAGCGGACAGATACCATATAGCTTCAAGAAGTTGCAAAATCTGCAGTATATGAGCTTGTCATTCAATCTGTTGAGTGGTGAGATTCCAGATTCCTTGTTTCAGATCCCTCAACTGCAAGAAGTGAACCTTCACTCTAACCATCTCAGTGGTTCTATCCCAACCAGCATAGGCAACTTGACTGAGCTGTTGAGGTTGGATCTACATGGTAATAAGTTAACAGGTACTATTCCTTCATCCATTGGTAATTGCATGAAATTAGAGGATTTGGTTTTGAATGAGAACAAACTCGAAGGAGAACTACCATTGGTGATGGTTAATCTCAAGCATCTGAAAAATATCTCACTGTTTGACAATCAGTTATCTGGATTCATACCTCAAAGCTTGGGAATCAATAGCAGCCTAGTGAAGCTGGACCTTACAATGAATGATTTCACTGGTAATATCCCACCCAATCTCTGCCTTGGAAAACAATTACGTGTGCTGAACATGGGATCTAATAAACTTCAAGGTAGCATACCTTCTAAGGTAGGAAGATGTGAAACTCTAAGCATGTTAATTCTCAGTGACAACCATTTAACCGGCTCTCTTCCGGAGTTCGCGAGTAACCTGAACCTCAAGATTATGGACATGAGCAGGAACAGAATTGGTGGAACTATACCATCAAGTTTGGAGAAGTGCACTAATCTTATAGAAATAAATTTGTCAATGAACAAATTTACTGGCCTCATACCATCACAGCTTGGAAAGCTTCTGAATCTTGAGGTTTTGAATCTTGCACATAACAGCTTGGAAGGTGCTTTGCCAAATCAGCTGTCAAATTGTACTAAAATGGATAGTTTTGATGTTGGATTCAATTCCCTCAATGGATCATTCCCATCAAGTTTGCGGAGTTGGACGGGTTTAACAACATTGATTTTAAGAGAGAATCGTTTTACAGGGGGTATCCCAACTTTTCTTTCAGAATTTAACAAGCTCCATGATTTACAGCTTGGTGGAAATTTGTTTGGCGGAAAAATTCCTCCATCATTAGGAAAGTTGAAGAATCTGATCTATGGATTGAATCTGAGTGCTAATGGATTGACAGGTGAAATTCCCTTTGAAATTGGGAAGCTAAATGTACTGTCCAGTCTGGATTTATCCTCAAACAATTTGACAGGAAGCATGGATGTTCTTGGTGAACTTTCGTTGAACAACTTGAATGTTTCATACAATTTCTTGCATGGTCCTGTACCAGAAACTCTGATGAATTTCTTAAATTCCTCGCCGTCTTCATTCTTGGGCAATCCCTATCTCTGTGTCAGTTTTTCAGCTTCTCATAGCTCAAATCGCACCAAAGCTAGTTACTTGAAGCCATGTGTCTACAAATCAAATTATCATTTAGGTATCAGTATAAGTGCAATGGTGATGATAGAACTTGGTTCCACAATATTGGTTTCTGGCATGCTGATAGCACTAGTTGTTCGCCGGTTAAATGCCTCTGATTCAATGCTTTCACATGAAGAAGATATTCACTTGGGTTTACCCTTTTATGGTGGCATGGTCAAGGATGATATGATCAAAGTAGATGATGGTTGTATTGTTGGCAGAGGAGCCCATGCAATAGTTTATAAAGTCCTGCATAATGGTCGAGCTCTTGCTGTAAAGAAAATTGTATTTAGAGGACAGGACAACAAGCGCTTAGAAATCATGAAAAGAGAAGTTGAAACCCTCTATATGATTAAGCACATAAATTTGGTAAGTATCCTGGGGTACAGCGTGGCTAAGGACTATGGTTTAATATTTACTCGCTACATGGAAAAGGGAAGCCTTCATGATATTTTGCATAGGAACATTCCATCACCAGCCTGGAATGTTCGGCTTAAGATAGCTCATGGAATTGCACAGGGACTAAAATACCTGCATTATGATTGCGATCCGCCGATAGTGCACCGAGACATCAAACCACAGAATATACTCCTTGATGCTGAGATGGAGCCTCGTATTTCAGATTTTGGTACTGCCAACATCAGGAACCTAGCTGAGGATTCTTATACTCATTCTGATTTCCCTTGGCAAAAGCTTTCAGCACGTATAGCTGGTACTGCTGGCTATATGGCACCAGGTAACTAAACCTTTTTCTACACCTACTATCTATTTGTATGCCATGCTGCCAACACTGCCTAATGCTTGCTATAATGTAGGGATACTTTTAGTTTGTTACAGCTTGAAAGAATAGTTAATGTAAAATAATATCTTCCTAACATGGTTGCATCATCCATTCTTACAGAGTGTGCATATGCAACAGAGCCAAGCAGAACTTTTGACGTATATAGCTATGGAGTAGTGTTGCTTGAGCTAATAACCAGAAAAAGAGTGTTAGTTGATGGCAATGAACATATAGTGAGTTGGGTTAGATCTGTCTGGGATGATGAAACAAACAAAATTGACAAGATTGTTGATTCATACCTTGCAGCTTCATTTCCCAATTCAGCAGTGTTGGAAAAGCAAGTAACCGCGTTGCTTTCGTTGGCATTGAGATGCACAGAGAGAGATCAACGCGATCGACCAACGATGATAGAAGTGGTCAACTTCTACAGAAAAAGCATATTCAAGTTGAGGTGTGATCATATGGCTAATGATAATAATGATGGTGCTGAAGTTGCTGTAGGTGTAGCACCACAATCACCATTCAATAATGAACCAGATATCAGTACTAATCCAGTTTCCAACACTCAGGGTCAGGGAGACTCCTATGTGCATGAAGAAAGTAATGAACCACAAGATGTCTATGCTTTAGATGATTTGAGGCTTGTGTCTACACCTAAAATTGGTGTTGATGGACTCATAATTAAGGTAATAGGCAATGGTCAGTTACATGTTGAACAAGTTGCAGTGAAAACTGCACTGGTTGTTCCTAAAGTGACCTACACTTGGCCTTGTTTAAAGTTCCTTCCAACGGTGACTGGACCAGTAGTTACAATACCTTTCAACTGGTTTTTCCTCTCTTCTTGGGCTCAATATATGTACCAGAAGAGTTCCTTAAAATTACACCTCAATTTCTTCTTTATAGCACCTATCAAGAACTCTTCTACTTGTTGTGTAAACTCTGAAGAATAAATATTATATAGCTTTTTATTGTTGGAACATGTAGAAATATATAGCTTTTAAAATTACACCTCAATTTCTCCCTTATATTTTGCATGATATATAGGCTATGCCAACCGGAGCATTCTAGTGTGTATTTTTCTCTATGTTCACTTGGTGTGATTGTGATGGATTTTGTGTTGGAACATGCAAAGCTTTCACTTGTTCCATCCTTTTGAAGTGCTGGTCATTCTTAGACAAACACAGTTGAGACTAGGGATGTGCATGGCTCGACCCGGTCATTATTTCGGGTCATGTTCAACCCATAGTTTGGAGTGTTCGAATCAGGTCTAGTGGCCTGATCATCATACAAAATTAATATTGTGTTATTAGTGATTGATGATGACTATTCTTATGTGGAATTTAAGTATTGTAAACATTAATATTTTGTGTTACTAGTCATTATAAGGCTATAAGTTAATGTTTTATGTTTAAAATGTATAAAATTTTAAACTAATGCATAATATTGTGTTATTTGTATTGATTTAAATATTTATTGTTATTAGACGTATTAATTGTGGTTATGTTTTAATTTTAGAGAAATGTTGGTTCTTGTTATATTTTTCTAAGTGAATTTTAACATGTTAAATAATGGTTGGAATCTTGGAAATTTTGATATTTTCACATGCTAGCTTACAAGAAAATATCAAGATAATGTAATGTTAATGATCCGGTTTTCACCCGGTATAATCGTGGCTCAAAAGTGTGTAGGTTTCATCGGATTTAGGACCGAGTTCGGGCCTAACAAATAAGGCCGGTATATATTTTGGGCTGGGTCTGGGTCATATCAAATCCGGTTTCATTCGACCCATGAACACCCCTAGTTCGAACAGAAGGCAAAACTGTCAAATTCAAGAACCAAAGTTGAACCGCCAAATCGTGATCCGACCGGTTTTTTTAATTTTTGCCAAAAAACGCTGCGTTTTTTCCACAGATCAGAAACGAACCCTAGCCTTCAGTCTTCAGTTCACTCAGACACCACTCTCGAGCCTCCACCCTGCAGCCCTCCACTCTCACCTCGAGCTTCCGGCGCAACCTCCGTCCAGCCACCGCCGCCGTCGCAACACCTCCGTCGAAGTCACTCACCGTCGCAAGTTCGTGGAGCCAGCTTGGAGATTCGCGCAGCCCTTTCCGTCGCGAAGTCAGCCGTGGAAATCGCAGCCACCGCCACCACTCCTTGCCGTCGCGCATTGTCGTCCTGAGTGACCTGAAGCCCTTTTCCCCCCTCTCGAGCCCCATTCCTGATTCCTCAGTCTCATACATACTCTCATTATTTCTCCCCAAAACACAACCCTAGCCTCCATCGCGCCGCCGTTGGTCGCACTGTCGCCGCCTGGTTCGTCGTGGCCGTTCTTCAATCCTCCTGTTTCGTCGTGCTCGAAGGCCCTTCCATTCCCCCAACGCCAATCCTCCTACTGATTGATGATAAATTGATACCGATAAATTGTTACTGGTTTGTACATGCTTTTATTTTTGTCTGTTGTTAAATTTTGTTAAAGTTTCTTGATGATAAATTTTGTGCTCATTGCCTAAAGGAATACTTGTATCACATAGCTCGCTACTAGTGCCTGCTGTTCGTGTTTGTTTTTTAGTTCATAAATTATCAAATTATATTGATTATTGAATGGCTCTGCTCACTACTGCTATGCTGTGTTGTACTCTGGTTTGTGTCTTCTTCGCTGCTGTGCTGTGTTTTTTGGCTCTCTGTCGTTTACTGCTGAGCATTTTTGTGTTTAAGTCAATTAAAACTATGCTTTGGGCTTAATTGTGCTTAGATTGTTCTGCTGTGCTGTGCTGTGCTGTTGTGCTGATGTTTTGTGTTTACTAATGTGCTGCTGGAGACTGAATTGCTGCTATTTTGTGTGTTTCAATTTTGAGTTTGTATTTAAATAAATTCACAAGACTTTGGTCGATGACATTTGTGTAGTATTTTAAATTTAGAAGACGTCTTAAGATTTATATTAGACTAAAATTATGTTTTAGGATATTTATTTATAATTTATTTATTATAACGGTTTTTTTAGTTGGACCACAATTGAACCGGTTAAATCAATAAATCAGTGAACTAATTACTAGAACGGTTCGATAATTGGTTTGGTTTTCAGAACTTTGGTTTATTGTGTGGAGTATTGTTTTAGTGAACTCATGGTTGCTGCTTAAACTAATGGTTCCTTACTCTTATCATTCCTTGATCTCTTGATTTCTAGTTTTGTTGTTTGAATATGTTCATGGGTTTTTTCAATGTAATTGAATAAGTGGATTGAAGGTTGATTCCTTGTTTACCTATTTTGGTAATGTTCATAAGCTAGGTGAAATGTTATATTCATATTTGAGATTTCCATAGTTTGATACATTTTCTCTGCTATGTCACGCTCCTTGTACTACTCTTCATGGTTTTAAATTTTAGTGTGTCAATGTTGTTATACACTTGAGACATTTCATTTCGTTATGTATAAATGTTGCTTTTATGTATAATTTCAGACTTAGTGGTGTATCCTTCATGTTTATTACTCCTAATAATTAATTTGCAATCAAGAATGTTAATGACCTGTTTCAAATCAAGACATTGGTTTTTCTTTTCATTGTGTGTGGCATTGCTTTTAGTCATCCCTTTCATTTTTGTTTAAACTAATTTGTGTGCTTAATTTTCTATCTGCCATTAGATAACTGAAGAATGACTGTTTTGAAGCGGTATGTGCTGAGAATATTCATATCCTTGAAACACATTACGGCAAACGTGGTGGATAGAAACCATGGTCATATTGTAGCAACCTCCTCCACGGCAGAGCACTCCATTAAACAGTCGCTTGAGTGTGGCCGGTCCTGCAATGCGAAAGCAGCTGCTGTCGTTGGGGAGATATTGGCCATGCGGCTCAAAGTTGAGGGCCTTAAGGATGGACAAGGAAGAGGAATTCATGTCAATGTAACTAAGGAAATAGAGAAGAAGGGATTTAAGAGCCAAACCAAGGTTTGGGCTATTGTTAATGCCCTTAAAAACAATGGTGTTAAACTCATAGATGAAGATGATGGTAACGATTCTTCTCCTAGCCATTCATAAAATGTCTTTTGTATATCTATAAATATATTAGAATGTTTTTGTATTCCAATGATAATATAGAAATGCAGTGATTCTTGTACTAAGAACATCTTTGCAATATACAAATACACCTATCTTCTGTTATATTGATAGTAAATGTAAATCAGAATAACGTGTACTAGATGCTGTCATTTTTGTCACTTAGTTCTGTATTTTGGGCTGCCACTTTCATTTGGCATGCATATACTGTAGTAGCTGCATTAGTCACAGAAATTTTATGTCCAAACAAAAATAGGTAATGATACCTACAATGGAAAAAAATATATATATCATAACAGGTCCATCATACAAAGTTTCAGTGTTTACACTTTACAGTGCTTATCCTGCACAACTCTATAGTTTGAGTCTTTCATGAAAATATGTTAGAGACAAAAATCATAGAGTTGACCAGACTTATCAAGAATTAAGAAGTGAGAGGGAAAATGATGTATTTGTAAGGTTGCTAATTGATATAATATTCAAAGTGCCAGCCAAGACTGACCATGACCACTGTCTCTTGGACTTTTCTAAGGGAAAATCAAGAGAGCTTGAAATTAGTGGTGATAGGTAGGTATACTTAGCATGGAAATTTTTAACTTCCAAATTAAAGGATGAGCATTCTATTTCATCCCTTCCTGCCTCTGAAATTATTTTTTTTTTAAATGACGATTTATATTGATTTCCTCTCAAATTTGACAAAAATCATTGTACAGTTTGACAAAATTTATTGTACCTCTTTTCTATTTATTTAAGTGACATTAACTTCTCTTTATGGAAGATAGTAGTATTTTGAAAGATTTTATTTTCTAATTTATATAATAATTAAGGAAGTGTAAGTAGATACTTTTGGAACTGGGACCATCTTCATAAATGTTTTTGATTTCTATCTTCCAATTTGGTTTAAAAAATTATTGGCTCCTCTCAAAGTGTTTTTGACTTAAAATCAATGTATAATAGTAGACTCCAATGATGTTATGCAAAAGAAAGGTGACATTAAACTTTGGATGTTACACGGTTTCAACATAATAGATTGGACAGGTTTTTTTTTTTCACACATTGATTGAATACACAACCCGTACTGCAAGTTGCTTAATTCCATAGTTGTCTTATGTTTCAATTATTTATGTTAATTGTAGCTATTATATCGACCATTGAGATTCTTTTATTGTTAAAGAAGATAAGGAAAATTAAGCAATGATTCTTTTCGACAATTGTCATATTCAGCCATCAATTATGTTTCTTCATCAATCACTATTCACTATGAAATTTTGAATAAAATAAATAGAAGAAACAATTTAGGCTATAGATAAGGATAGAAACAAATTAGATCTATATTGTAGTTATTCAGTTTGAATCACATTAAATACTTATTTAGATATCTAAATCTGACTTATCTAAAATTTTGGCATAACTTATATTCCTAAAACATATGTTAATGAATAAAAAGTTTAAATTGAGCTACACTTTTTTTATAAGGCCAGGTCTGTTGCAGACTAAGTTCAAGATTTTTATTAGAACGTAGTTTTATTTTTAGCTATCAAAAATATTATTTACACACTAAAATTAATCATTATATATTTTTGTATAAATATATGTATATTTTAATTAATTTTTAATATATATTTTATATTTTAATGTATATTCTATATTGATAACTAATTTTAGTATACTTAGCATAATTGTCCTCCCTACCATTATTGATTTGCTTGCTGCCACCACATTTATAAAAAGGCTTCAACTTCAGTTAATATTGTCTGTGATGAATTACTATTGTTACTGGCGAAGCAGTTAAAAGCAAAAGCAAAAAGGTTTCGGATTTTTTGGCTTTTTTTCTTTGTGCACAAAAGAAAGGACAAGAGATAAGTTTACAAGCTCCTCTCAATAAGAAAAATTAACTTGATCATATGTGTGTTAACTGTTAAGTGCAAATAAATAAGGTCAAGTAGATAAATTTTCTAATAATAATAATAATAATAATAACCAAATTCTGTTTCATATGCTAACACAATGAACATCGGTTTGCCAACACGGCATCAGATATCTGAACAAATCCTTGTAATCCCGCAACCATTTTTTTCTAAAATTAAAAAAGAAACTATAAATAAGTCTCTAATTTTATAATTTAAAAATACATAAATTTCTGGTTAATTAAAAATATAAAAATATTTTTTATTTTTTAGAATATAAAACATTTAAGTTTTTTTGTCCAAAATATATAAGGACAAATAACTTTTCTAAATAAATTTAAATGTTTTATATTTTAAGAAGTGAAGAATCTTTTATATTTTTAATTAATAAAAAATATATGCTTTGAATTATAAAATTAGGTCCTATTGATCTTTTTCTCAAAATTTTATAAATTACACGTTTACAAGTGAAGAGGAATATTTAGACCATCTCCAGTAGGGAACTCATCTTAGTTCCTATTTATGGCCCACTTGTCATAAAAAGTGACTCCACATCAGATTTTGCGTCATAACCAATAAATAGAAACTCAATGAATCTCTCTCTTCTCCATTAGAAGGAACTAACTTTAATCCCTATTGTGGTCCCACCTAATTAATTAATTAAGTAATTAAAATTAATATAATAATTATTATTTTTTAATAATATTATTTAAATTTATAAATTCAAAATAATTCAATATTATAAAATATTAAAATAAATAACTTAAATTTGATTAGTATTTTAAATTTTATAAATAAAAATAAATAATCCAACTAAAAATTATTTTATAATATATAAAAATTAAATTTATTTTTTATGTAAAATAAATTTAATTAATTATGATTTAATATAACAATATAAATAATATTTGATATTGATTTAACATAATTATTTATATTAATTATAATTTAATATAACTAATTATTAAATAATTAATATAAATAATTAATTAAATAGATATATAAGTATTTAATATATATTTAATATATTTTTTATTTTTTTTATTAACTTACCACATGGCATAATTTTATTGGTTGTTGCAAGTCCCTGTTTAGAGGGACTCTCAACCTTGATCCCCGTGAAGAGCCCTCTTTCCCTTTTCACTCCAATGGTAATTGAGTCCCCATATATCAGAAGAGGAACTCTATTTCTTAGCATTGGAGTTGCTCTTAGTAGTTTCAGGGGCACGGATTCGGTACGCAGGAGACGTTTGAGTATCGAAACGCCAAAAATATGTTTGGCACATCGGTCAGTTAGAAAGTGTCAAATAAAAATATTTGTCTTTTGTGAGTCTTTTTTGTAATTCTTTATAAAATAAAGGGGTCAATTTTTTTAATTTTTTAAGTGAATATATTTAACTTAATTATTAGTTAGTTATACTCAGTATTTAATTAGTATTGCTTCTCTCTTCTTCTAGGTTCTCTTCCTCTCTTTCCACTGTCGTTGCAAGCACCGTCTCTTCCATTATTTTTCCATTCGTTGACAACTCTCCGTTCGCTGACAACTGACTGAAACCTCTCCACCGCCTCTCCTACTCGCTCTGTCACTGCGATGCCAACTCCTTCTCCCCACTCAGTCATGGTGGCTTCGGCGTCTTATCCGGCACGTCCGAAGTCCACTGCCCCCACTCCGTCGAAGTGCACTGCTTTACCAAATGTAGCAAGTGTTTCTTCATCTAAACCTCTTGGTTTTGTTTTAACAACCTTTTGCCGCGAAGGTTAGTGTTCCTCGAACTAACGCGAACAATAGGATTATAATTCCTTGACCCACCACCACATCTTAGAGGTAAAGCTTGCTTATAGCGCATCTTACATTTCCATAAAAACCTCTATTTTCTGGTAATTGACCACTATACTCACTAAAATCTGTTTTAGAAAAATGCTCAATACGATCCATGTTATTCCAATTTTTTGAAATCCCTAAAAGCCCCAATACCCCAAATCAAATAAGATTCTAGATTCAGATTACTGTTCCAGCATCACAATGACCAAAATATATATAGATACGGTTTCAATTTCAAATCACTGCTAATCTCAGAGTTCAAAATTTTGAAGCAATCCCAGCAATAACCATGAAATGCGCTGCGTGATTCATACTGTGTTTCACTTTTTTGCACTTGACTTGTGGACAGTTCAGGAAGATTTAAAGTTTAAGTGAAATTTATGTAATTCCATTTTGAAATGAAAGAATTATACCCAGCTTCAACTCTTCGGCGAACATTGCGGAATAGGGAAGAATGCGGTGGGCGCAACGGAACCAGCCAAAATGCCTCTCACCCTTCTTGTGGGCAAATTCTATTTGTTATATTAATTATATTAACTATGGTCATATGCTTTGGAAAATTAGTTTTTTTAGATTAATTTTATTAATTATAGTTAAAGTGTGTTCGGATTAAAGTTTGTAGACCGGAATTTGTATAGAATTAATTTTGTAAAATTAATTTTAATCAAAACTTAGTTAGTATTAATGTAGTTTATTTTTGACAATTTTTATATTAAAATAGATTATAATAAACTAAATATTGTTTGAATTATATTATTCAAAATCACTTATAGATAAAAATTACTGAAAAGAGCATAAATTTAAATAATTATTTTATATTATCTTATAATTTTTCTTTAGATATTAAAATAAATTTTAATAGTCTATTTTCTAGTATTTACAGTACTCTTTGGTACTCTAATAGAATTAATAAAATCATAATACAAATAAAAAAAATTTCATACAAAAGAAACAACAAATAAAAAATTCATATTAAACAAAAAATAATAAAAATTTTATAAAAAATAATAATATCCATGAGAGAGCATAAAAAAAATATTATGAAAGCAACAACAAAATTAATCATATAAATAATAAAAAACAAAATTGATAGATAGAAAATAAATTTTAATCTAACGTGAACAAATAAAATTTTTAAGAAAATTAAATGTAGGTGGCTCCAAGTGCTGAATCAAATATGATTCGAATTATTTTGACAGGGACTAATTCAAATTTAAGAGATTAAAATTACTCTTTTTTTAGCTAATTCGAACTAATCTCATTCGAATTACATTAAAATATATTTTTGGGTGATCCATGTTACTATTTTTTGTTTTGATAGAATCACGTAATCTTCTCTTCCATTTGATTTAATATGGCATTTTTATAACTTACAGTAATATAATCTAAGAAATTAATTATTATTTTAAATAATTTTATTAATGAGAAATTAATAATTATGTTAGATTAATTTATTAATTATAGTAATATGTCATGAAAAATTATTAGTTATTTAGAATGTTAATCACGGTAAGATGTTGTAAAAAATTAATATTTTTTATTAATTAAAAAGCTATAAAAAATTAATATTTTATTAATTAAACTTTAAAATTTACTACATATATATTTTTTTATTTTTAATTTATTTTTTAAGTCAACGATAACACCTATCAATTTAATAAAATTAATCTAAAAAATACTAATTTTTCATAGCATCTTATTATAATTAATACTGTAAATAATTAATAAATTCTTTTGATATATTACTATAATTAATAAATTCTTTTGATATATAACGAAGTTGGAGGTTTGGTAGGACTGAGCACGTATTGTGGGTATCCGATTACCCGTCCGAACCAAACCAAACCTGTTAAATTGGTTTTGAAATGAATGGGTAATCAGGTTCAACCCAAATTAAATCAACGACTCTCTCTAGTAATTAGTTTGGATAAGGATTTTGGAGTGCAGAATCCAAATCAACCCATAGATCCGATCATATATTAATTAAATAAATAATAAAAATTTAAAATATATATATATGCATTTTAATAGAAAATTTAAAGTGAATAAATTAAATTAAAATTTAATTTTTTTATTTTAAAACACGTTATCATTTACACAAACATAATAATATCTTTTTATAAATTAATTGCTCTTTTTTTACAATTAAATTTACTATAATTTTTATTTTTGGAGGAAAACGTTAATTTATTCCCTCTTTTCTTTTTCTTATTTTTTGTTTTAATAAATCAAATAAAATATAAATATTTTCTAAATTAGAAATAGCCAAAGTTCATTCGAGGAATAATTATTCAAGTTATTTTAAAAATTACTAATTTATAATTTAGAATGTAGTGTTTAGGATTTATGGCCTAAAATCTAAGGTTTAGGACGTAGGATTTAGAATTTAGAATTTTAGGATTTTTTTTCTTCTTCTCCTTAATATACGTACATCCTTTCATTTGAACTTTAGAATTTACTACGTATATTTTTTTTCTTTTATTTATTCCCCAAGTCAACTCTATCAATTTAATAAATTAGTCCAAAAAATACTAATTTTTCATAGCATCTTACTATAATTAATACTCTAAATAATTAATAATTTTTTATAATATGTTGTTAATAATTAATAAAATTATTTTATAAATTTACTAATTTCTCATATTATATTATTATAATTAATAAAATAACAAATTTTCTAAATTATATTACCATAACCTATAAAGTTATTCTAAAAAATTACTAATTTTATGTAACATCTTACTATATAATTAATAAAATTATTCTCTATATCATTTAACTATAGTTAATAAAATTAATATAACAAAATTACTAATTTTTAATATATATTACTATAATTAATTAAGTTATTCTAAAAATTACTAATTTAGAATTTAGGGTACAGGTTTAGAGTTTAAGATTTTTGAATTTCTTTCTTAAGAGTCTGCTGTTGGCCAATGAGTTGCTGCATGCACAAGGCGGGGTTTAAACTCCCGACACTTACTTAAGCGGACGAGTAAACTGACCACTCGACCAACCCAAATTTGTTAGGTCCATTCTTTCATTTGAACTTTAGAACTTACTATATTTTTTTTTTTTTTGGTGACTAGAACTTACTATATATATATATATATATATATATATATATATATATATATATATATATATATATTATTTTTAATTTATTTTCCAAATCAACGGTAACCCTTATTAATTTAATAAAATTAATCTAAAAAATACTAATTTTTCATAGCATCTTATTATAATTAATATCCTAAATAATTAGTAAATTTTTATGACATATTACTATAATTACTAAATTTAATTTACATAATAATTAATTTTTCATATCATATTAACATAATTAATAAGATTATTTTAAAAATTTTTTAATTTCTTAGATTATATTACTATAATTAATAAAATTATTAAAAAAAATAACTAATTTTCTAAATTATATTAGTGATAAAATAATTATGAATTTATGATATGATAAAATACTTTTCAAAAAGCTATTCTAATGTTTGACTTCTAAACACCAAATTATTTATTTAAATAGTTTAATTTTTATCTAACCTAATATAATAAAGTATGTTTAAACCTTATTATTATTATTATTACTATTATTATTTTATAAAATGTGAAAATTTTTTGAAAGATTTTATGAGTACTATAAAGATTTGTAAGTCAATTTATGTAAATCGATTCAAGATATTTTTTATATACTCATGGCATCTTTTAAGGAAATTTTATAAAAAAAACAATTATTGTAATTATTTATTTTGGGTATGTACTTATTAGATGTGCCACATTTATATAGACCATTAGATTTGATTAGATGAAAATCAAAGGCTAATATGAAAGAAGAACATTGATGGACTCTAATAAATACAGAATATCCTAGTACATAAATAAATATTTTAAATGACAATACTTTAATACACACTACTTAAATGGTAACAGAATCTTTTATTCTTAAATAATTAAATACAAAACATATAGATACAAAAATATGAGTATTTTTTATTCAATATGATTAATTATTATGCAAGAAATATTTATGATATTAAAAAATTATATTAAAATAAAAATTTAAATTGTAACATAAAAATATAAAATAGTTAAAATTTTATTTTATATTATTTGATAAATAATTAGATTATTATATTCAAAATTTATTAACTAAATAATTTTATTAAAGATATTATTATATAATATAATTTTTCATCAAAATATTATAAAAATATAATTTATTTAAATTATTATATATAATACATGAAAATATTAACCTTTTTATTTTTCTCAATTTTTTTAAAAAACGGAATAAATAATATAATTCTAAAAACATGCCTATCATATTACATATTTACTTATATTAGTAAAACCTAAACTAATCAAGCTTACGTAATTAAAAGTATAAAATATTTAAATAAAAAAATAAAAATATTTTGAAAATATTATGATATTTACACTAATTTTTCATACATATATATATATGTATATATATAAATTTGGTCAAGTTAAAGAATAAAAAATTTAACTAAAAAATAAAAAGATACTTGGAAATAATAAAAATAAAAAATAACTTTATTATAAATATATAATTTTAAATATTATATATATATGAAACTTTAAATGTTAATTTTAATAAATAAAAAATTTTATTTTTTGTATTTATATATTTTATATTTTTAATTAAGTAAGTTTGATTAGTTTAGATCTTATTAGTATAAGTAAATATATAATGTGATAGGCATGTATTTAGAATTATGTTATGTTTATTCTGTTTTTTTTTTAAATTGAAAAAAATAAAAAAGGTTAATATTTTCATGTATTATATATAAATGTGGCGCATCCAATAAGCACGTAATTATTGTACTCGTTTTAAACATAATACTCTCTGAAAATAATCATAACTAATACTTATAACAATTCATTCTTATATATGGGAACATTTTAAATTAATATGAGAACGTTTCAATTAATATGGGTGATAGACGATTTTAATTCAATTCACGTAATTTGAAAAAGAATAAAACCATAATAAATTTAAAAATTTTGATAAACAAAATTTAAATGATATATAATTTAAGTTTTAAACCATATATAAATATAGTACTCTTTTAAAATAATCATAAATAATACTTATAACAATTCATTTATGTATATAAGAACATTTTAAATTAATATGAGAACGTTTCAATTAATATGGGTGATAAACGATTTTAATTCAATTAACGTAATTTAAAAAAAATAAAACCATAATAAATTTAAAAATTTGATAAACAAAATTTAAACGATATATAATTTAAGTTTAAAAAATTTAATATAATTTAAACGATATAATTTGAACATTTCAAATAATAGAGTAGATGAAAAACTTTATATCAAATTTGTTATATTAAATTAACAATTTTAAATTACGTGCTTAAATAAGTAGTTTCAAATTATGTGATTTGAGTTAAAATTGTCCATTAAATCTGTCTATCACCTATATTAATTAAAACGTTCCGATTAAAATGATTATATTTATAGGTACTGAACCACTAATTTGCGTATTGTACATATCATATATTTATGTAATTTAAATAAAAAATCCTTAATAAAATTATTTTATAAATTTACTAATTTCTCAAATTATATTACTATAATTAATAAAAATTACTAAACCCCAAATTACTAAATCTTGTTCCTCATTACTCATGAGTTATGAGCCTGGCAACACAGAAATTCCCAATTTCTAAATCTTTTACGGCTTCGTATTTGTCTATAGTGATCACAATTAACCATCGAAATTCTCAACTAGATCTTCAAGACCAACAGAGACAGAAATAGAATTGAAATAAAATCATAGGGTCATTCTGTCCATTAATTCGATCAAAAGAGTACCTAAAGCTGGTCATTTTTCATTGAATAAAAACTTGTTTCTTAATCTGTTCTTATTTTGTATAAAATTAGGGAGAGAGAGAAAGGGAATACGGTTAGAAAAATGGTGGAGAAGAAGAAAGAAGAATGGAATTGAAATCCATAGCTGCCGGCACCCTCAATCTTTCCCTCTCTCTCAACCATCTGATGGATTCGATCTTTGACGCGATAAACGCCCGAGATCTCTCTCCAATGGCGCCGTTTCCAGTCACAGCTTTTTTCCGACGATTTTGCCGGAGTCCTCAAGCTCTTCTCTGACCATATGGTTGATGCTGGGGTGCTCGAGCTTGTGGCGGAGATTAGGAAGAAGAGAGAGGAGTTGATGGTGAAGAGGGAGCTGTTGAAGTTTGTGAGGATAATTTTTGCGGCGAATAAGATGTTGAAGAGTGTTAAGAAAGCGTTGAAGAATGGACGGTTTGGTTTCCCTGGAGAAAGGTTGAAGGAGCTGAAAGTGACATTAACATAACAGGAGATACTTAATTCTAATTAATTTAAGCTAATATATTTCTAATCTTTTGATATAAACCTATATATATTTCTGATATAACAACAATAACCATAAAAAGAATAATATTTTTAAAGTAACCCCACTGATATAAAAGTTGCAAAAAAAACTAGCTAGCCAATCACATTAAATTACATTTAGAATGATCTTAACTGTTGGACTAAAAAAATATAAAAGATCTAATGACTCCTCAATAAAAAAGCACACTAATAAGCCAAACAAGCTTTTGGCATTTCGGTATCCAAAAGAAGGGCGGCTTACAGAATCCGTGCCCTAGTTTCAGCTTCAGACCCTTTAAAGTGTGTGGCCCCCTTAGGGAGAAATTCAACCATGAATAAAGTTCACTTCATTGTCAAAAATAAAAAGAAAAAACAGTGCATTTTACTTATTTATTTTCTTGATGTTAGTACTATTTAATGCTCCACCACCATGTTTTCTGTGATTCTGTGACGTTTCTTACCTTCAAGGTAGCCATCATTGTGATCAATGTCTAACATTATTTCTCCGCATTGTTAAGCAACCAAACTAATTATTTGTTGAATTAATTAATATTGTTTAATTATGTATACATTGATAAAATGTGGTACTACTTCTACCAAAGAAAACTCCCTAATAATTGCGAATAACTATTTTGACTATAGTTATTTGCTACTACCAAATAATAATTTCAACATGTGATGGCTTAATTGCTCTCAAGTTTTATTAGATAATTATTTGATTTCATTGCTTCTAAAAAATTTTGGTATCAACGAACTGGAGAAAGGACTGGCCACAAAAGAAGAGAGATTGAAAAAAAAAAAACCTTTGGTATATTCTAAAACCTATGATAAAAATATAATGACTTGTATCTTTAAGGGAAAAAAAAAGGGGTATCTCAATAATTCCTTTTTAAAAGTTTATTTGTTTGACCTTTTTCTTTTCATCACTTTTAACTTAATTATTGTGAATTTCTGAGATATCATATATATATGTGATGGTTGTTTATCCTCACATGGCTGCATGCTCGTCACCTCTTAGAGCTTAGGGTTAAATAAAAGTCTATAAATAATGCACTTTAACCACATGGACATGGAATCTCAAAGAAAGGAGAAAAAAAAAATGAACATTCCTTTTATTTTATTTATTTTTTAATATACAAAGAAATTAAAGCATAGCATGCATGCTTGTGAAGACACTTTTAACAAATTAAAGGCCAAAAGCATTTTATTGTTTGATTTTGCGGTTGACCTCTCTCAAAGTTTCATTTAGCAAGTAATGATCAGAATATTCTAGTTTTGTTCTAAAGAGTTGTCTTTATTAATCCTCACTCACAAAGTTAGAACTGCAATATTCATGATAACGAAACTTAAATAAAGATGTCAAAAATATTTTTTTTAAGATATTTTTTAATAATTAAAATTTAATACATATAATTAATTAAACAGTATTATTTTTATTAAAATTAGATCAGACAAATTAGTTTAGTCAAAAAATTAATAAATTAAATTTTGAATTGATCTAAATTAATATATTTTTCTATAAAAAATGACTACAATATTCTTATTATAAAAAATAAATAAAATATTTTTATGTATATATATATGAGAAGTAAAGGCTAGAATTTTTAGAATTTTCAAAATTAATATATAATAGGAATATTTTAGTCATTTTTTATAATAAGAATATTATAATAATTTTTATAAAAAAAAATATTAATTTAGATCAGTTCAAGATTTAATTCATCATTTTTTTGGTCAAATTAATTTATCTGGCCTAATTTTAATAAAAATAATACAATTTAATTGATTATATATATTAAATTTTAATTACTAAAAAATATTTAAAAAAAACATTTTAAACGTATTTATCTAAGTGTCTATCTCATAATAAAATATTAAAGAGAAAACGAAGTTACTTTTTTTTCCCTTTCCCTTTTTCTAATCTGGTGATTAACATATATAAGTATGGATAAATAGACTTTTGGAAAGTGTAATATAATTATTGTGTTGCTCTTGTTGATGAAATTTTTTCCCCAATATCTATGAATGAAGGTTCTTGTGTCTTTCCACACAAAGGTAGACAAAAATCAAAAGGAGGGGGGATATGATGGTCAAGCTAAGCTTATTAGCATCATCATATCATATAGCACAAAGACATATATATTCCATGCATAAAACCAATATGCTTCATCATGAACCCTCACGTTGGCACTAATTAGGGCTATGTATATGTGTAGCACATGCAACCAATTTAGTTATTACAAGGTGAATAGCTGATGTAACTCAAAACAAAATTGTATACTTAAAATTTTGACTATTTATATTAAGACATTTTTATGTGAAAATATGATCATTAAGAATTATAAATATATTTATATATTTGACTAAATTGTTTAATATACTAATTATTATTTTCACATGAATATATTTTATTAAGTAGTCATCTTTTAAAAAATTGATGTAACTCAACTTTCACTTGTTTCAAAATAAACCAAAAGGTAGGTTATTAAATGGTGGAGAGAATTCACGAGTCATTCATAAACATTACACTCAATTACTTGATTATATACTTTTATTAGTGATAATACATGGTTCCTATTATATGGAGCGTGTTTGGCCATACTTAGAAGTTAAAAGTTTGGTACATTTACTGATTCACATCTTTATTAAAATCATTCTGAAAAAATATAATGATACGATCCCTACAATAGTGGCTAAGAATAAAATCATATATCATCATTCATTTTAAAAGGAAGAAAAAAAGGGGGAAAATTTTGTTCATCTAATTCATAAATCAAGGAATCATAATCATCATGTCTATGAATTTGTCAATTTTTTGAATGCCACCCGTGTCTTTCTTCTTGTCCTACCCTGCTTTATTTATATGCGCTATGCGCTGTAAATATTTTACACATTGGAAATGTTACCTTGCTAGAGAATTTTATGAACAAACTTCACATGTCTTCAAATTCATTGCTTGAGTGATGGGGTCATGTATAAATAGATTAATTAACTAAGGACGGAGTATCTTCTTTTTTTTTTATTAAAGTAGAAACTTTTTATTTTAATTAAAACATACAAGTCAATGATTTACTAGGTATAGTATATTGACTAAAAATTATAAAATTTTACTCCTTCTCATTCTTTGAAAGTGTTCATTTTTTTAATTTTTAATTTGTATGAAGAAAATAATTAGAATGTGTTCGATTTACAAGAATTAAAAATAAATTTACAGATAAAATTGTTCTTTAGACTAAAAAAATAGAATTTTCATCCAAGGTTTCTTTTACCCGAATAATTTAAAATCTTGAATTTGTATCCTTTAAAGTGAAAAAGTTAGTAAAAGTGATAAAATAAAAAATTATTCATCATTAATTTTATAATTTTCATAAAATGTATATCTCACTATTTTAATTTTAAGAGGTATTAACTTCTCAATTTTTCACTTTACTAATTCACTTTAAAAGATTTTGATCCTAAGATCTTAGAGTATCTTAGTAGTAGTGTGTGAGTCAAAATCTATGGAAGTCATTTTATACTAGCAAATAATTAATTAATGGAATTAATTGTGTTAGCAGCATAGTCCAAGGCACATGAATGAATGAATGAAAATCAAAGTAGCGTGTTGGTGGGGGCATTTAGAAAGCAATAGGAAAAGATCCAAATTGGAAGAAAATATAGGTAGAAAAGCAGTGAAAAGAAAAAATAGAATAGGGACAAATATGAATGATATGTAAAATAGAGAGAGAGGCGTAAGGGAAGGGAGTAAAGGACAGTTTTGAAATCCACTAACGAACCTGGCTTCAGGGTAGTGGCCCCTGGCCCCGAAGGATGATGGTATAGGACAAATTGTGAAAGCTAAATAGCAAGGACAACCAAGAAACTTGTAGGAATGACCCTATAAATGTGCCTCACCTGTGTTCACCACTGCATACCAACACCACCAACAAACGTATTCCTTGGTGCATAGGACACCTAACAAGGACATGCACCATTGCCACATGCCATGCCCAAATTATTAAGTTTGAACTCTATTTTACTGTCTACAGCTAATTCCCATCCAGCACAAACATAACAGTTCACTACTAATTAAAAGTTTTTCTATCTATAACCCTTTTTTGTCTATACATATTTTGAATATTATTGTTGTTTGTCTTAATTTATCGGAACATGATGAACACTGGTAGAACCTTCGTGTTGCAACTTGAAAGACATACATTGATTTGATTCCACCTATAATATATATTTTTTTAACCAATTTACACTGTCTTAACAAATTAAACAGCTGTGAAAGTGGGGAGAGAGGAAGAGAGAGATTCCAATTTTTTTTGTCATTTACAATGGCATTATAGCTAATAACAAATCCTGGTTTGGAGTATTAGTTACTTTTAATCACAAGTCACAAGCATTAAAAAAAAAAAAAAAGCTTCCGTGGAAAAGGAAAATAGAGTGTCTCTATTGGGTATCCCTAAAGAGCATGATGATAACCATGATGACGATGGCGATGATCACATGAGAGAGCAAGCATGTGGGTTCTCATCACTGAAGATCTGAGGTGGTGGTGGTGGTGCATGCAAGTGAAACTGTTCCGGGTACGTATACCCAGGCATATAGCTGTAACCGCCAGGATGATGTGGATGCATAACAGGAGCATATCCATATCCATATGCAGATGGAAATAGAACATGTGGAGCTGCCATATACTCCATTCTATTCTGCTCCATCATCACCATTTCTTCATTATTATTATTACCACCACCACCGCCTCCCTTGTTCTTCTTGCCATCACCACCACCACCATTGTTCTCCTTGTTGTCTGGTTTCTTAGGTGGGACCACCTCCACCTTCCTCTTGAGCTTCTCCGTTAGATTCGCAGCCAGAGCCTTCACGTCCATGGTCCCCTGCACTGTCACCGTATCTTTCTCTTTGTTTATCTCCATTTCATTCACTCCTACGATTTCAAATTACATCATCATTCATCAACCCTAATTACTCCATTAATTAATGAATTAATTAATTAGTAATAGTGTGTACGTATACCTTTGGTTTTGGAGACAGTTTTCCGGATTTTGTCGACGCATCCCTGGCAGTGAAGTGCCACCTTCAGAACCGCCGTCGTCATCACCGGAGTCTGTTACAATATAATAATCAATTTCAATTGAATTGAATTAAGAAAATGAAAAAGAAAAATGACAGGCTGGCAAAAACGGGAAGGGAAGGTTGAGAAATAATGGTAGACATGTGGTAGCAGGGGGACCATTACTGTTACTGACTGTGAATGAAAAATTCAAAACGGAAACCAACCTCTTTCTCTTTCTCTTTGGATTTCTTCTCCTTATTATCGCCGTCGCTTTTGTTCTCCTTATTATTATGGTCGCCATTTTTGTTATTTTTGTCCTTCTTGATCTGAGGAGAGATAAGAAGCACCTTCTTGTTGAGCTTCTCCTCAAGCTTCTCCTTCATTTTGGCGGGATCTGAAACTTTTCCGGTGACGGTTATCTTGCCAGTGTCGCTCTCCGCCTTGACGTTCTCGACGCCAGGGAAAGAGCGGAGGCAGCGTCTGATCTTGGTAGCGCAGCCATCGCAGCTGCAATCCACCTTCAACACCACATTGTTTTCTCCTCCCTCGCTTTTCTTCTTCTGCAACAAAACGTAACATGGATGAAAATTACAACACAACAAAATCAATTATTCATTATTTCACAGAATTTAAAAAAGAGTGTGTAGTTGTGTACCTCCTCGCCCATTGTGGTGGTTACTCTGTTTGGGAAAACGAAGGGACAGGTGTTAATTTTTGGTTTTTGGAAAATGAGTTGAGTGAGTGAAAGAGTGCTGTGGTAGCTATGAATTCAGCTAAAAGCCTAAAACGCTATATATACCGGTTTAGTGTGTAGTACAGTTAAGTCATCTCAGTAACGCTGGCGCGTGTATCTACTACCCCACGCGGCCACGCTGGACTCTTGGGTCTTGGCGTAACATTCTTCTTCTCTTATTCTCTTTCAACTTTCCTTCTTCCCTCTTTCGTTTTGATTTATCATTGACTTGACCCAAGTAGGCAGCATATAGTAGAAATTTCTTCGCTCTTGCGCTTCCACCGGCCACCGCTTCCATGGGAGTCAATTTTTTTTAATTTGGGCCCAAGCTTTTAGGCCCAATATGTATAACAGTTCTCTTACCCAAAAACATATTAAAGAGGGCTTTCCTTAATCCAACAAAGTTTTATGGGTTGGGTCAAAACTCTTTCTTATAAGGGTGGTATTGTGGTAAGGTGTAGTGGTGTACTTGGAGAAATTTATTCTCATCCCAACAAACTAGTTGCTTGCAAGCTAATTCACCAAAAACACTCTCTTCTAACCAAGTTGAATTAATAATTAACTCACTAGTCTGTTTAAATAAGTGTCAGATATTCGAATCCTACTTTGTGCAGCAAACCTTAAATAGAGTTACGATCCGTGACTGATTAGTCCTTAACTTGTCGAGTTATGAGATACCGTTAAGAAAAAAAATCTTTTCTCGCATCATCCGTAGTAACACTCAGGCAAATTCAATGATGAGAATTTCCTGGTTCAACTCCTGGCTTCGGAAAAATTTTTAGTTTTGCAGCAAAATCCAACTTTGTATGAAGCACGGACGAATTTATTCATTGTTAATAATAATGGTTAGTTATTCCCATTACAATATTAATTTTGACCTTATTCTAATAAATTATTATCAAAGAAAAAGTTTATTATCACTGATAATCTTTAATATATTTTTACATTTAAAGTTATATAAACATACAATCGAAGAAAAATATTTTACTTCAATAAAAAAACTCACTTTTAGAATTGAAGAAAAATATAATGATATAACAAATACTAGAACTTGTCTATCAAAACATCAACCAAAAATTAAGCTAATAAAAATAAAAATTGTTAGATAAATGGACAAGAATTCCATCATCCGCAATAGCACTCAGGCAAATTCATTGATGAGAATTTTCGGGTTCAACTCTCAGTTGCAGAACAATTTTTAAGAAAAATATTTTACTTCAATAAAAAACTCACTTTTAGAATTGAAGAAAAATATCATGATATAACAAATACTAGAACTTGTCTATCAAAACATCAACCAAAATTTAAGATAATAAAAAAAAATTTTAGATAAATGAACAACAATTCCATCATCGCAGTAGCACTCAGGCAAATTCAATGACGAGAATTTCTAGGTTCAACTCCCGGCCGTGAAACAATTTTTAGTTTTGCAGCAAAATCCAACTTTTGTATGAATCACGGACAAATTTATTCATTGTTAATAATAATGGTTAGTTATTCTCATTACAATATTAATTTTGACCTTACTCTAATAAATTATTATCAAATAAAGTTTATTATCACTGATAATCTTTAATATATTTTTACATTTAATTTTATATAAACATAAAACTGAAGAAAAATATTTTACTTCAATAAAAAACTCACTTTTAGAATTGAAGAAAAATATCATGATATAACAAATACTAGAACTTGTCTATCAAAACATCAACCAACAATTAAGATAATAAAAATAAAAAATGTTAGATAAATGGACAACAATTCCATCATGTGTAGTAGTACTCTAGCAAATTCAATGATGAGAATTTCCAAGTTCAACTCTTCGTTGCGGAACAATTTTTAGTTTTACAGCAAAATCCAACTTTGTATGAAGTACGAACGAATTTATTCATTGTTAATAATAATGGTTAGTTATTCCCATTACAATATTAATTTTGACCTTACTCTAAATAATTATTATCAAAGAAAAAGTTTATTATCACTCATAATCTTTAACATATATTTTTACATTTAATTTTATATAAACATAAAACTGAAGAAAAATATTTTACTTCAATAAAAAACTCACTTTTAGAATTGAAGAAAAATATCATGATATAACAAATACAAGAACTTGTCTATCAAAACATCAACCAAAAATTAAGATAATAAAAAAAATTGTTAGATAAATGAACAACAATTCTATCATCCGTAGTAGCACTCTTGCAAATTCAACGATGAGAATTTTCGGGTTCAACTTTTGGCTGCGGAACAATTTTTAGTTTTGTAGCAAAATCCAACTTTGTACGAAGTACGGACGAATTTAGTCATTGTTAATGATAATGGTTAGTTATTCCCATTACAAAATTAATTTTGACCTTATTCTAATAAATTATTATCAATGAAAAAGTTTATTATCATTGATAATCTTTAATATATTTTTACATTTAATTTTATATAAACATAAAACTGAAGAAAAATATTATGATATAACAAATACAAGAACTTGTCTATCAAAACATCAACCAAAAATTAAGATAATAAAAATAAAAATTTTTAGATAATGGACAACAATTCCATCATCTGTAGTAGCACTCAGGCAAATTCAACGATGAGAATTACTGGGTTCAACTCCTGACTGCGGAACAATTTTTACTTTTGCAACAAAATCCAACTTTGTATGAAGCACGGACGAATTTATTCATTGTTAATAATAATGGTTAGTTATTCCCATTACAAAATTAATTTTGACCTTATTCTAATAAATTAGAATCAATGAAAAAGTTTATTATCATTGATAATCTTTAATATATTTTTACATTTAATTTTATATGAACATAAAACTAAAGAAAAATATCATGATATAACAAATACAAGAACTTGTCTATCAAAATATCAACCAAAAATTAAGATAATAAAACTAAAATTTGTTAGATAAATGAGCAACAATTCCAACATCCGCAGTAGCACTCTGGGAAATTTAACGATGAGAATTTCTGGGTTCAACTCCCGGCTGCGGAATTCATTGTTAATAATAATGGTTAGTTATTTCCATTACAAAATTAATTTTGACCTTATTGTAATAAATTATTATCAATGAAAAAGTTTATTATCATTGATAATCTTTAATATATTTTTATATTTAATTTTATATAAACATAAAACTGAAGAAAAATATCATGATATAACAAATACAAGAACTTGTCTATCAAAATATCAACCAAAAATTAAGATAAAAAAATAAAAATTGTTAAATAAATGGGCAAAAATTCCATCATCCGCAGTAGCACTTTGGCAAATTCAACGATGAGAATTTCCGGGTTCAACTCCCGGCTGCGGAACAATTTTTAGTTTTGCAGCAAAATCCAACTTTGTATGAAGCACGGACGAATTTATTCATTGTTAATAATAATGGTTAGTTATTCCGATTACAAAATTAATTTTGACCTTATTGTAATAAATTATTATCAATGAAAAAGTTTATTATCATTGATAATCTTTAATATATTTTTACATTTAATTTTATATAAACATAAAACTGAAGAAAAATATCATGATATAATAAATACAAGAACTTGTCTATCAAAACATCAACCAAAAATTAAGATAATAAAAATAAAAATTGTTAAATAAATGGACAACAATTCCATCATCTGTAGTAGCACTTTGGCAAATTCAATGATGAGAATTTCCGGGTTCAACTCCCGGCTGCGGAACAATTTTTAGTTTTGCAGCAAAATCCAACTTTGTATGAAGCACGGACGAATTTATTCATTGTTAATAATAATGGTTAGTTATTCCCATTATAAAATTAATTTTGATCTTATTGTAATAAATTATTATCAATGAAAAAGTTTATTATCATTGATAATCTTTAATATATTTTTACATTTAATTTTATATAAACATAAAACTGAAGAAAAATATCATGATATAACAAATACAAGAACTTGTTTATCAAAACATCAACCAAAAATTAAGATAATAAAAATAAACATTGTTAAATAAGTGTACAACAATTCTATCATCTGCAGTAGCACTCTGGCAAATTCAACGATGAGAATTTCCGGGTTCAACTTTTGGCTGCGGAACAATTTTTGTTTTGCAGCAAAATCCAACTTTGTATGAAGCACGGACGAATTTATTCATTGTTAATAATAATGGTTAGTTATTCCCATTACAAAATTAATTTTGACCTTATTCTAATAAATTATTATCAATAAAAAAGTTTATTATCATTGATAATCTTTAATATATTTTTACATTTAATTTTATCTAAACATAAAACTGAAGAAAAATATATGAAGGATATCAGGCCTATTAGCTTGTGTAATGTTGTTTATAAAATTATCACCAAAGTATTGACTAACCGACTTCGGCCTTTTCTTCCGAATATTGTTAGTCCTTTACAAGGAGGTTTTATTCCGGGTCGTGGTGCTCCTGATAATACTATTGTGGCCCAAGAAATTCTGAATTTCATGAAGCACACAAAATCCAATAAAGGTACTTTTACTTTTAAAATTGATCTTGAAAAAGCTTATGATAGGGTGGATTGGAGGTTTTTGGAGAGTACTCTCATTGCTTTTGGTTTTCCTATCATCACTGTTAATTTGATTATGAATTGTGTCCGTGCATCATCTCTTTCTATTATGTGGAATGGGAATAGATTGGATAGTTTTACTCCTAGAAGGGGGGGGCTTAGACAGGGCGATCCAATGTCTCCTTACTTATTTGTGCTTTGTATGGAAAGACTTGCTTGCTATATATCTCATAAGGTGGTCGAGGGTGTGTGGAAACCAGTTTCTGTCACTAGGGGTGGCCCAAAATTTTCTCATTTGATGTTTGCAGATGATCTCTTACTCTTCTATCAGGCTACAAAGAGTCAGGTCCAAATGGTCATGCATTCTCTTAACATTTTTTGCAAGGCATCTGGCATGAAAGTGAATCTTGAAAAGTCTAAAGCTTTTTGTTCTAAAAATGTGACTGCTCGTAGAAGATATATTTTTACTAGTGTTTCTTCAATTCGTTTTGCTTTGGACTTAGGAAGATATCTTGGAGTTAACCTTAATCATTCCCGTACCAGTAAGGCCTCTTTTCATTCAGTGATTGAAAAGGTGAGGGGAAGATTAGCTAATTGGAAAGGAAGGCTTCTAAATAAAGCAGGGAGACTTTGCCTGATCAATTCTGTTGCAGCATCCATTCCTGTCTATCATATGCAGGTATCTTTTTTTCCAAATTGGGTTTGCGATAAATTGTCTTCTATGATGAGACAGTTCCTTTGGAAGGGTCAAGTTGATGGTAGAGGTCTTTCTCTTGTTAATTGGAGGACTGTGATCACTCCAAAAAAATTTGGTGGCCTGGGTGTTAGAGATCCTGCGTGTGTTAATATATCTTTACTTGGTAAATTGGTGTGGCAACTTTTTCATTGTCAGGACAAGCCTTGGGTTGCTCTATTGAGGGCGAAGTATCTGAGGAATGAGGGAGTTTTAGATGGCCCTGTCCCTTGCAATGCTTCTCATGTTTGGAAGAGTATCTCAAAGGCTTTTGGTGCTCTTAAGGATGCCTTCTCTTGGTGCGTTGGGTCACTTGATCAATCTTTTTGGTTTGACAATTGGAGTATTGAGGGCCCAATTGCTCAAGATGTCCCTTTTGTACATATATCTGACTCTGATTTAACTATTAGAGACGTTTGGAAAGATGGTCAATGGAATCTCCTTGATATTTTCTCTATCATTCCAGAAGATGTCAAACAGTGTTTGAATGCTTATAATCCGGATTTGAATGCTGGAGAGAGTTCGGGTTGGTCGTGGGGTGTGGCATCTTCTAGACTCTACTCAGCTAGGAGTGGGTACAGTTGGCTAGCCAAAACTTTTGACTAGAATGAGCATGATAATTGGTTGTGGGTATGGCGACTGCATATTCTTGAGAAGTACAAGTTCTTGATTTGGCTCAGTCTTCACAATGCTATTCCTACGGCAGAGTTTCGTTTGGGTCGTGGTTTAGCTTTATCTAGCACCTGTCATCGGTGTCAGAATGGTTCTGAATCCATTCTTCATTGTCTTCGGGAGTGCCCTAGTGCCAAGGAGGTCTGGAACCTTTTAGGCCTGTATTCAGATAACTCGAATTTAGATGATTGGCTCTACAGAGGTGCAAGAAGTGGAGATGTTTTTCTTTTCTTTTCGACCATCTGGTGGATTTGGAGAAGAAGGAATCATGACTTATTTAATATAGATGATTCATGGAGTGCTAGTAAAGTGGTGAGTTTGATTCGTAGTTCAGTAAGGGAGTTTCACACTATTTTTGCTATGCATCAATCTCTGTCTCCTCCTTCACTTTGCTTGCATTGGGTTCCACCTCCAGTTCATTCTGTTAAATTGAATTGTGATGCTAGTTGGTTTGCTCCTTCTAGCTATGCTGGTTTTGGTTGTATCATTCGCAATCCTGATTGATGTTGGTTGAAAGGTTGCACTGGGAAAGTCAAAGTGTGCAGTGTTCTTTTTGCTGAATTGTATGCAATTTGGAGAGGTTTACTTCTTGCTTGGGAGAGTGGATTTCGTGAGGTTATTTGTGAAACAGACTGTTTAGAAGCTCTTTTCTTGGTAAACCAAAGAATGCTTGGTAAGGATATTCCGGAATGGAATTTGGCAAAGCATATACAGGAGGTTATGAATTGGAATTGGAGAGTCTCTATTCTTTTAATTCAGAGGACTGCAAATAGTGTTGCAGATTGTATGGCTAAAGCAGCTGCTTCTGTCGCGGACATTCACTCGAATTGGAGCCAACCATGGAGTGACCTTCAACATCTAATAAATTTAGATATGACCCTAGCCAATTAATTTGGTTTTATCTCTTTTTTTTTCTTTCTTTTCTATTTAGTCACCAAAAAAATACAAGAACTTGTCTATCAAAACATCAACCAAAAATTAAGATAATAAAAATAAAAATTTTTAGATAATAGACAACAATTCCATCATCTGCAGTAGCACTCAGGCAAATTAAACGATGAGAATTACTGGGTTCAACTCCTGGCTGCGGAATAATTTTTACTTTTGCAGCAAAATCCAACTTTGTATGAAGCACGGACGAATTTATTCATTGGTAATAATAATGGTTAGTTATTCCCATTACAAAATTAATTTTGACCTTATTCTAATAAATTAGAATCAATGAAAAAGTTTATTATCATTGATAATCTTTAATATATTTTTACATTTAATTTTATATAAACATAAAACTAAAGAAAAATATCATGATATAACAAATACAAGAACTTGTCTATCAAAACATCAACCAAAAATTAAGATAATAAAAATAAAAATTGTTAGATAAATGGGCAACAATTCCATCATCCGTAGTAGCACTCTGGCAAATTCAACGATGATATTTTTCGGGTCGAACTCCCGGCTGCGGAACAATTTTTAGTTTTGCAGCAAAATCCAACTTTGTATGAAGCACGGACGAATTTATTCATTGTTAATAATAGTGGTTAGTTATTCCCATTACAAAATTAATTTTGACCTTATTGTAATAAATTATTATCAATGAAAAAGTTTATTATCATTGATAATCTTTAATATATTTTTACATTTAATTTTACATAAACATAAAACTGAAGAAAAATATCATGATATAACAAATACAAGAACTTGTCTATCAAAACATCAACCAAAAATTAAGATAATAGAAATAAAAAATGTTAAATAAAAGGGCAACAATTCCATTATCCACAGTAACACTCTGGCAAATTCAACGATGAGAATTTTCGGGTTCAACTCCTGGCTGAGGAACAATTTTTAGTTTTGCAGCAAAATCCAACTTTTTATGAAGCAGGACGAATTTATTCATTGTTAATAATAATGGTTAGTTATTCCCATTACAAAATTAATTTTGACCTTATTCTAATAAATTAGAATCAATGAAAAAGTTTATTATCATTGATAATCTTTAATATATTTTTACATTTAATTTTATATAAACATAAAACTAAAGAAAATTATCATGATATAACAAATACAAGAACTTGTCTATCAAAACATCAACCAAAAATTAAGATAATAAAAATAAAAATTGTTAAATAAATAGGCAACAATTCCATCATCTGTAGTAGCACTCTGGCAAATTCAACAATGAGAATCTCCGGGTTCAACTCCCGGTTGCGGAACTATTTTTAGTTTTGCAGCAAAATCCCACTTTGTTTGAAACACGGACGAATTTATTCATTGTTAATAATAATAGTTTGTTATTCCCATTACAAAATTAATTTTGACTTTATTGTAATAAATTATTATCAATGAAAAAGTTTATTACCATTGATAATCTTTAATATATTTTTACATTTAATTTTACATAAACATAAAACTGAAGAAAAATATCATGATATAACAAATACAAGAACTTGTCTATCAAAACATCAACAAAAAATTAAGATAATAAAAATATAAATTGTTAAATAAATTGGCAACAATTCCATCATCCGCAGTAGCACTCTGGCAAATTCAACGATGAGAATTTTCGGGTTCAACTCTCGGCTGTGGAACAATTTTTAGTTTTGCAGCAAAATCCAACTTTTTATGAAGTACGGACGAATTTATTCATTGCTAATAATAATGGTTAGTTATTCCTATTTCAAAATTAATTTTGACCTTTGATAAACCCCAATTTGACGGTTTATCTTGTATTGAATTTAGAGTATTTTGATAACCTTTTGCCACATTTAGCCTATGAATTAGCATGGTTTTGTTATCTCTCCCATATTTTATGCTTAAGTGTAAAAACATGCTTTTTAAGCCTTATTTTGATAAATTCTAATTTCTCCTTGATTCCATAAGATGCCTTGATGTGGTTGCTAGTAATCTCAGGATTGAAATAGGCTAGTCATGGATCAAAGGAGCAAGGAAGGAAGCATACAAGTGGAGAGAAGCATAAAAAGTCAAAGAAGCAAAGTCAGCCAAGCACGCGCACGCGCACAAGGCGCTCGCGCGTTCATTACAGAATCGACCAGGGACGCGCACGCGTACCGTGCGCGCACGCGCCGGTGACAGCACATGACTTCATTAATGCAACACGTGCCTGGCGATTTGAGAGGGTTTCTGAACCCATTTTTGGCGCCAATTGCTGATAGGAAGGAATAAAAGGATCAAGGATTGAAGGGGGAGGCAATTATTGAATCTAAGGAAATCATATAGCATAATTAGGATTAGTTTTAGAGACTCTTCTCTCTAGAATTAGGATTAGGTTTAGGTTAATCTCTCTTCTTAGATCTAGGTTTAATTCATGCTTTGATTCACTTTTCATTTATCAATTCTTAATCTTCTCCTCTTCCTCTTTCTAGTATGTGCTTTAATAATTGTAATCCTTCATTTTGTTTTGGATAGATTGTTGTTCCTTTGTTTTCTTTCAATAATGCAATTTGAGGTAATTCATGATAATTGTGATTTCCTTGATTGTTGTTGTTAATTCCTTTCAATAATTGTTGTTAGATTCTATTCTTGTTGTTGATTTACTATGTTTTCCTTTTATGCCTTCCAAGTGTTTGATGAAATGCTTGGTTAGGTTTTAGTGTAGGTTTTGTTCCTCTTGGCCTAGGTAGAGTAATTAGTGACTCTTGAGTTATCTAATTCCTTTGTTGATTGATAATTAGAAGTTGCTAATTGATTTGAATGCCTCTAAAGCTAGTCTTTCCTTTAGGAGTTGATTAGGACTTGAGGAATCAAATTGATTCATCCACTTGACTTTCCTCCATGGTTAGAGGTTAACTAAGTGGTAGCCATGAACAATTCTCATCACAATTGAGGATGATAACTAGGATAGGACTTCTAATTCTCATAACTTTCCAAGAGCCTTTTATAGTTGTTAGTTTATTTTCATTGCCATTTACTTTTCATGCTTCTTATCCAAAACCCCAAAATAACTCATAACCAATAACAAGACACTTTATTGTAATTCCTAGGGAGAACGACCCGAGGTTTGAATACTTCGGTTTATAAAATTAGGGGTTTGTTACTTGTGACAAACAATCTTTTGTATGAAAGGATTATTGTTTGGTTTAGAAACTATACTTTACAACGAGATTTCATTAGTGAAATTCTAAACCGTCAAAAATCTAATCATCAAAATGGCGCCGTTGCCGGGGAATTGCAATGGTGTTGTGTTATTGGTTATTGTACATATGTGAATAGTGTAAATATCTTGCTTTTTGCTTCATTTGCTAGTGTAGAATTTTATTTTCTCTTTCCACCATGAATTCTCACTTTGGCTATGAGTTTGGTTCTAATTATGTTGTAGGTAATGAGAGCTTCAATGAGGATGTGTATCAAGGATGGAACAATCAAAGGTAGGAGAAGCCATATGCATATGATCAATCTTCATGGCAACAACCCCCACCAATGCACCATGAAGAAGAGCCATTTTACGATGCATATCAATCCAATGGCTATGGTGAATCACCGTGTGACTTTCAAGAACCACCACCATATGCCTATGAACCATATCCTCAACATAAACCTCAACCGTACTCACAAGCCCCTCCACATCAAGCACCTTCCTATACTCCATATCCGTCATATGACTAACCATCCATACCATATTTTTATGACCATTTTGAGCAAGAACCCTTAGAACCACCACAACCCTATCAAGATTACTCCCAAGAACCACCTCAATACACACAATCTCCACAACCTTATCAAGAAGAACCACCTTCCTACCATGAATTCTCTCTCCAAATTAATGAACCTTCTTACCCACCCCAAGCCCCAATAGACGATCCTCTCACTTTGTTACTTTAAGGACAAGAAGCCATGAAGCGGAATACACTTGAGTTTGTGACCAATTTGACCAAGGTGGTGCATACTTTGGCCCATCGATGTTTGAATACTCAAGGTGCTCCTGTGGCCACATGCGAAAGGTCGAAAGAAGAGCAAAGTATGAAGGAGAAATTGGAAAATCCGGTGGAGAAGGAGGAGTCGAATTTTGTGTTAGAACATTTGGAGGAGCCTATGATCATTGAAGAAAACGAAGAAGTGGTTGAAGATTTAGGAGATGTTGAAAGTTCAAGGGAATGTAGCATCATGGAGAACTCTTCCGAGAAGCTCGATATTGATGTTGAGGAGGGTGCGCAACCTCCAAGGCATATCATCGTTGGAGACTTGGAAGAAGTTTATCAAGAAATGGATTCAATCATGGATGAATTCCTCTCTACAATGGAATCCTCTCCCATTGGACACGAAGTTGAAATTATGAAAAAGTGTGCACAACCTCCCAAGGATAACGAAAATGGCATAGTATATATTGAAATTGAAGAATATGAAGAGGTTGATCAAGAGATGAACTCATTCATCAATGAATTCCTATCCAAAGTTGAATCACCTCCCATTAAACAAGATGAAGTTCTTGAAGACAACACCAAGCCACGTAACAAAGGGGATGAGGTTGAAATTGAAGAAGCTTGTGAAGAGGTGGAAACAACTAAAGAAGAGCACAAGGAAGTAGACCTTGCATTGTCTAAGTGTGGGGAAGTCTCCCTTCCCACGTCACCATCCAACACAACATTCAAGTGGGTAAAATTTCTATCCCTAAGCTTTACTTTCTCACTTGAATATGGTTTAATTGAAAATGATGGTCAACTTAGAGATCTTTGTGGAACTAAAAGCAAAAATGAGATATGTAGTGGTTGAAAGTTAGGAATTAAGCTCATTGAGGTCAAAGCTTCAAGGTATAGGAACGATGATTGGAAGAACGTCACTTTACAAGGGTATCGAAGGAAGACTTGGTGTGTTAAAGAGAATTCTATATGTCAACCACCCGGAAAGAAAAAGTATGGAGATCAAATTGAAGACGGGTGTGAAGATAAGATATGGGACCCCGGTTCGCTATGTGAAGATCAACTATGGGACCTCATATCTTGGGTAGAACTTTGCCCAAGCTTGATGAAAATGGTTGGAAATTCTGTCAACCAATTAAGAAGCAAGGATCCTTGGAGATTCAAGGATGAGTACAAACATAAGCCACCATGACAATAAGCACCTCAAAATGTCCAACTTAAGGACTTAAACTAAAAGTGCTAGGTGGGAGACACCCCACCATGGTAAACTCTTTCCACTCTCTTTTAAATTTGCTTAATAAGTGATTTGAGTTACCATTGTAGGTAGATGTTTCACATAAATTTGTTTGTACAACTTAATTGTTAGCTTAGTCACATGTATGTTGTGTTTAGTAGTAGATGAATAATATCAAATTGTATTTTTGTGAATTGTATGATGGTTGATTGAATAAAGAGTTGTGAACAGTATGGGGAGCACCCAGCATAATTTTTCTGAAAAAAAAAGAGGGGGGGTGGACGCGCGCGCACGAAGTACGCGCACGCGTCCCTGAGCGGACGTATCACCACCCACATTCCAGAGAGTTGGGCTTCTCTTGGGCAAACATTATGCCCTGAGCCCAACACAATCCACGCTGACGCGCACTACGTGCGTGCGCGTAGATTATGAGAACATGAAAGTTCACGCGGACGCGCACCTGCCGCGTCCGCGTCGATCCGCTGCTGCAATTTTTGAGCCAAGCCCCAGAGAGTTGAGCCGGCCCAGGGCCAACCTTAAGCCCCTGGCCCAACTTGATCTGCGCAGACGCACACTTGCCGCGTGCGCGCCCACATGTCCAGGAAGAAACAGATGCGAGCGCACGCATTGCGCTAGCGCGCCTTCTCACGAAATACCAATGGACGCGGACGCGCGCTTGCCGCGCGCGCGCCCTTCAATGCTGCCGCCACTCTAAGCTTCTGACCCGAGAGTTAGGCGTGCTTCAAGCCCACTCTAAGTCTCAGTCCCAACCCCATGTACGCGTGCGCGCATTGTACGCGCACGCGTCGTTGCCTATTCTGCCAATCCGCGCCTGAGCGCACTGTACGCTCACGCGTGGGTCCCAAATTTTCATCAATGTACGCTCGCGCAAGGTGCGCGCTCGCGCCGATTCAAAAAGAGGATAACCCTAATGCGCGAAGCGCACTACGCAGTTGTGCAACCCCCCATCCTCGTCTCACCATTTCCTTCTTCTTCTTCCCACCTCAGCCGCCGCTGCTTGTTCCGTCGGCAACCACCACCAGACGGCCATCCCTTCTTCTTCTCTCATCACCACCTAATCTCTCTCTCTCTCCTTCTCTCTCACCCACCCCGTTCACCTCGGCCGCCGTAGCAACCGCCGTCGGTGCCATCACCGCGGCTGCCATTGTTCACCATCAACCCTCTCTCTCTCATCTACTCACTCTCTCCTCTTCCTCTCGGCCAAACCTCCCCCACCACCGCGGCCATCCATTTTCCCGGCCACCGTCTACGGCGGTGCGGACTTCTGCCTTCGGCCTCCCCCATCCATTCTGGTCAATCCCAATCTCCCTTTCCAGTCCCAGTCCCTCCCAGCTCCCAGGTTGCTGCTCAATTTCTGTTTTTCTGTTTTCCTTTCTATTGTTCGTTTCTGTTAGCTTTTGCAATTTTCTGTTAGTTAATTTGAATTCAATTTTGCATGTCAGGATTAGATAAAAATATCTGCTGTTAGGTAGGTAGGGCTGGATAGAGGATTCTAGGCCTGATAAGTGCTCTGTTTGTGGTTATTCTATGCTTGTTTAATTGTTTGATAAGTGCCATGTTTGAGTTGCTCTGTGTATATTCTGTGTTGCCTGGATGCTATCTTGTGTTGCTTTGACTAAATAATATTGCAATCATGCTTATATGTGCCATTTTGCAATCCGGGAACGTCCAATTTTAAGCCGAAATACTGCCTAATTTTCGAAAAAAAATTAAACTTATTTTGCTCTCTATTATGAATTTGGGCTACCTTTCTTTATTTTTGACTTCCGGGATTTGCATTATACACTGTGACCATGATTTGTATGTGTGAAATGTTCATCTCTTGTCATACTACTAATTTTCAACTCCATTTTTTTTCTAACACTTTGACTTCTTTACTTCCCAACTTGCATTTTAATTCGTTTAACCATTCTTTGAGTAGTGATGATGAACATGCTTATTCTTTATGAATTGTGATCATTAGTGAACATTGAACTCGTGGGATATGACTGTGCTCTCTGTTCTTATTTGTTGGCCATATTTCAAGTTCCATTCATATCATGTTCGCTTGTCATCCGTTCTACATCTTGAATATGCTTCCTTTGCTTTGTGCTACATGCCTTCTTGCTTATATTATATCATATTTTTCTTTCAGGATGTCGGATAAAGGCAAAGCTATAGCCACTGCCTCCAAGAAAAGGAAACTCTCTACACCCTCTATCCCCTCCATCTATAAGAACTATGCCAAGAACACTCTAAATGACGAAGAAAAGGAAAATCAACTGTTACCTTCTACTGACCCAAACAAGTTCCCTAATCTCTACTGTGAGCTTCGATTTTCTAAGTACCGGACAACAAAACTGAACACCGAGAAGAAGCTTGCCCTCCCCAATGATATCCGACGGTCCATTACTAGTCGGATCCTCGAGTTGGGCATAGACTTTGTTGACCGTGATTTGGGGGACATCAACATATCTTGGGTAAAGGAATTTTACTGCAACTTCTTCCGTCCAACTTTGGATTCGGTTCAGCTGAGGGGTAGAGAGATCATGATCACTGAGACGGCCATAGAGGAGGCTTTGCAGTGCCGCCATATTCCTGATGGCACTTGCGCCCATCAGCAGGCCGAGTTGGCCATACACAGCATGACTTTTGACTATGAGGCACTGAGGAGTGTGATTGGTCTACCGGAGGCTACATGGGTTATGGATGCAACCAATACCAAGCCTAAGGGGATGCTATTCGTTCACTTGACTAGAGAGGCCAGGACTTGGCAGATGATTTTTGCCCACTACGTCTTGCCTACCACTCATTTTTCTGAGATCCCCATGGAGATGCTTCTGCTGATTGGGTGTGTTATGGAGGGGAAGGATGTCTATTTTCCTAGGCTTATCCGGCAGTGCATGTGGCGGGCGCATATTCGTGGCCTACTTCCATTTCCTACTTTGGTCACGAGTATGGCTGCCCTAGCCGAGGTCCCTTGGTCATATGACGATGTGTTACCACCACCGCCTGATGCAGATGACAGAGAGATTACCATTCCTTGGGGTGGTTGGGTACACGAGAGGTAGCCAGCTAGACGCCGTTCCAGGGCTAGGGCGGTAGTGGGGACAGCCGGACAGTCAGCTCCTACATCAGCACCATCTTCCTCTACTACAGCAGCTCCCTCATCATCGACAGTTCCACCAGCAGCACCTGAGCCTACCTACTTACTGGTCCAGCGTCTATTCCGGTTTTTAGAGCGAGAGAGACTCCATGTCAGACGCCGTTTGGATCGGATGGACCAGGCACTTATTTCTCTGGGTGCTGAGTTACCTCCACTTCCCGATTTTCCGGCCTCCGATGAGCAGGATCATCAGGAGAAGGATGTGAAGGGACCGACTCAGCAGACTGCTCCTCCAGATGCCCTAGCCACCACTGATACAGCTCAGCCTCATACGGAGCCGGTCCCACAGCCACAGCCAGAGCCAGCGCCTACCGTTGTACCTCCTACTGATCCTCCGGTTTAGCATCGAGGATGATGCTTGATCTTAAGTGTGGGGAGGGCACCGGTAGCATTATTTGGGGACCGGTGAACTTTTCGGCTACTCTCCTAGTTATCTTATGTTGCATACCTATTGTATATATTTTGATGCATTTTGAGTTTATTTTGGACACCTTTACTGCTTATTTTGGATTTTAGATATTTTGATGTTTTTGATACTTGTGGATATCCTTAGATTTCATACTTTTAGTTGGATTTTTCTTTATGCATTTTTGCTTATCTTTCTTTTAGTTTGTGGTTGTGATTAGAAATCATACTTTGAATTGCAACTTAGTGTTACCCTTCTTGCATAAGAAATTGGTTTTAAGTAAAAGGGGAGGGTAAACTAAGGAAACTTTTGGATTTTTCAATCACAACAATGCTTAGTCAAACATTGAGATTTTTCAAGAAGTTTAAATATAAGGCATTAACCCAATTGATTGAAAGAAAATTTCTTTGGTGAAACTTGCTTAAATTTCATACTTTGTGAATCATGTATTGAGCCTAGAACACAAGCTTGTGAGATTTGAGCCTATTGATGTGGTTACATTTTATAACCACTTATTTTCCATTCTTGTGTGAAATTGTTCTCTTTCTATGATTGTGATCCTTGATTTGCTTGATTCTATATGTCCATTTATTTCTTGTATTTGTGCATTTGTATGATTGAGGCCATTATTTCATTAGCCTACTGACAAACCCCAATTTATAGGGTTTATCTTTTATTGATTTTAGGGGATCTTATCACCTTTTACCCACATTTATTCAATGAAATAGCATGGTTTTGTATATTCTCCTTTAATTGTGCTTAAGAGTGAAAACATGCTTTTTAGGACTTAAAATAGCTAAATCTAATTCTCCTTGATTCCATTAGATGCCTTGATATGTTTGTTAAGTGATTTAAGGTTTAGGAGGCAAAGATTGGATCAAGGGAATGAAGAAAGAAAGCATGAAAAGTTGGAGAACTCATGAAGAAATGAAAGAACCGGAAAGCTGTCAAGCCGACCTCTTCGCACTTAAACGACCATAACTTGAGCTACAGAGGTCCAAATGATGCGGTTCTAGTTGGGTTAGAAAGCTAACATCCGGGGCTTCGAAACGATATAAGATTTGCCATAGTTGCTACAAGTATGGTGGCGCGCACGCGCATAGTACGCGCACGCGCCGTTGCTGCCACCTAGTCCACTTGAAGCAAAACGTGGCCAGCGATTTTAGAAGCCTTGTGGGCCCAATCCAACTCATTTCTGATGCTATTTAAGCCAAGGACTGAAGAGGAATCAACTAACTTTTAGATGTTAGTTACCAATTAGTTTTAGTTTAGCTTTTAGTTAGTTTCTAGAGAGAGAAGCTCTCACTTCTCTCTAGGATTAGGATTAGGATTAGGTTTAGTTCTTAGATCTAGATTTTAATTCATCTTCTTCTACTTCCATCTTCTCAATTCCTTGTAGTTACATTCATTCTCCTTCCATTCTTTTGTTGTAATTTCCTTTATGTTGTTCTTGTGTTTTGTTGTAGATCTACTTTTGTTTCTTCTACTTTCTTCCAATTCAATTCAAGGTAATTCATAATAATTGTGTTTCTTTTGATTGTTGTTGCTAACTTATTTCAATAATTGTTGTTAGATTCTCTTCTTGTTGTCAAATTGCTTTGCTTTTCTTTTGTACCTTCCAAGTGTTTGATGAAATGCTTGGTAGGATTTTAGTGTAGCTTTTGTTCCTCTTGGCTTTGGTTGAGTAATTGGTGACTCTTGAGTTATCTAATCCTTTTGTTGATTGATAATTAGAAGTTGCTAATTGATTTGAATACCTCTAAAGCTAGTCTTTCCTTTAGGAGTTGATTAGGACTTGAGGAATCAAATTGATTCATCCACTTGACTTTCCTCCATGGTTAGAGGTTAACTAAGTGGGAGTAATGGATAATTTGTTATCACAATTGAGGAGGATAACTAGGATAGGACTTCTGGTTCTCATATCTTGCCAAGAGCTTTATTAGTTGTTAGGTTATTTCCCTTGCCATTTATAATTCTTGTCTATAATCTCAAAAACCCCAAAATAACTCACAACCAATAACAAGACACTTTATTGTAAATCCTAGGGAGAACGACCCGAGGTTTAAATACTTCGGTTATTAATTTTAGGGGTTTGTACTTGTGACAAACAAATTTTTGTATGAAAGGATTATTGCTTGGTTTAGAAACTATACTTCGACGAGATTTTATTTGAGAAATTCTAAACCGTCAAAAATCCAATCGTCAAAATGGTGCCGTTGCCGGGGATTGCAATGGTGTTATGTTATTGGTTATTGTATATATGTGAATATTGTGAATAGCTTGAATTTTTTTTTTGGATTGCTTGCTAGTTAGGACTTTGTTTCATTATTTCTTAGTAGTTTTTGTTTTTTATTTTCTCTTTTCACTATGAATTCTCATTTTGGCTATGAGTGTGATTACAACTATGTTGTAGGAAGTGGAGATTACAATGAAGATGTGTATCAAGGATGGGATAACCAAAGGTGGGAGGAGCCATATGCATATGATCAATCCTCATGGCAACAACCTCCACCAATGCACTATGAAGAAGAGCCATTTTTTTATGCATATCAATCCAATGACTATGATGAATCTCCTTGTGACTTTCAAGAGCCACCACCATATGCTTATGAACCCCCTCCTCAACATGGCCCCCAACCACACTCACAAGCCTCTTTTCACCAACCACCTTCATATGACCCTAATCTATATCCATCCTACCAACAACCATATGAGCCATATGAACCACACATAGAGCCACCACCATTCCAACATCAACATTTTCAAGAGCCACCCCCTCCATATTATTACCAAGATGAACCACCCCCAATATATAAAAATTTTCAACCACAAGATGAATTCTACCTTTCACCACAACCTCCCATGGAAGAATATTCATGTCTTTCAATCCAAGAGCCTTATGGTCCTACTCATGATATCCAAGAGGAACAAGAGTCAAGGGATCGTCTCAAGGAAGCATTGGATCAATTTCAAGCAACCATGGAGTGTGTTGTGCAACAAGTGGAAAGAGTGGAGAATATTGAACCACCACAACTCTACCAAGAAGAACCATCTTCCTACTATGAACCCTTCCCCCAAAATGAAGAACCCTTCCACCCACCCCAACCTCTAATGGATGAAACCCTTGGTGTTCTTGTTCAAGGGCAAGAAGAGATGAAAAGGGATGTGCAAAATTTCATGGCCGCCTTGGATGCGGTAACAAATCAATTAGCATCTCAATGCTTGAACACTCAAGAAACTCCCATGGCTACATGTGGAGAATTAAATGAAGAACATAGCATGAAGGAGAGATTGGAAATTCCGGTGAGAAATGAAGGAAGTTGCTTTGTATTGGAACAATTGGAGGAAGCTTTAATTGTTGAAGACAAGGAAGAAGTGGTAGAAGACTTAGGAGATGCGGAGCCTCCATGGGAACATAGAGTTGAAGAAAACCCCTCCAAGATGATTGAAATTGATGCTAGGGAGGAAAGTGCACACCTTCTAAGGCATATTCCATATGAAGGCTTGGATAGGATAGAGCAAGAATTGAGTTCCCATGGCAATGAAGAGCAAGCATTAAGTCCTAGTGGTGGAGAATCCTTTGAACTTGAAGAACCTTCTCCCGGTGCATTTGAAAATGTTATGGCGGTAAACTTCTTTCACCCTCCCAATTATAGTTTGATTAAGGGAAAAGGCTTAGATAGTATTGATGAACAAAGGATTGAATTAGAGAAATCTTGTGAAGAGGTGGAGATCCTTAGAAAAAGGAGGATGGGGGTGGAATATGCTTTGTCAAGAACCTTGGAATCATCTTTGCCTAGGTTGCCATCTACACCTTCATTTGAGTGGGTGAAGTTCATTTCTATTAGCTTTATTATCCCACTTGAATATGGTTTGCTTGATACGGATGGTCAACTTAGGATGCTTTGTGGGATGAAGCGTAAGCGAAAGATGTTTCGTGGTTGGCGTTGCAAATCAAGGCTCATTATGGTTGATGCATCAAACACGAGATATAAAGGTTGGAGTAGTGCTCAAATAGATGGGTCTAGGAGGATTGTTGGGCACTTCATAGAGAATTCATCTTGTTCACCACCCGGATGGACTAATAATGATGATCAACCTCAAGACGGGTGTGAAAATAAAGTGTGGGATCCCGGATCACAAGAAGAGGATCAACTTTGGGAGCCCCAAGCTTGTGAAGAACTCCATCAACACTTGGCTCAATCCATAAAGAATCTTGGGGCACAATGGAGAACCAAGCATTGGTGGAAGTTCCAAGATGAATACAAGCACAAGCCACCTTGAGAGGAGCTCCCCATAAGTCCAACTTAAGGACAATAAACAAAAGTGCTAGGTGGGAGGCACCCCACCATGGTAAAAATCTTTTCATTTTCTCTTTTGTAAATATTGGTAAGAATTAGTTTGATTTCATGTTTTTATTGGTTTGTTAAGTTTAGTTAGAAGTATAATATGATAAATAAGGTTTTAGGGTGTTTTGGTAGCTGTTTGGAGGTTTGGAATGCATGGATTGGTGCAAGAACTTGGAAAAAATTTTTGAAAAACAGAACACCATCCACGCGTTCGCGCACATGACGCGGACGCGCACCTGAGCAATTTCAACCATCCACGCGGACGCGCACTGTACGCGTATGCGTGGATGCAAAAAATTCAACCCCAGCCAAAAACCCGAGAGTTAGGCCTGGACTGTGCGAACATTGGGCCTAAGGCACAAGCCTATGCACGCGTGCACGCACCTGGCGCGTACGCGCACATCATCTTAAATTCGCAATGCACGCGCACGCACACTGTGCGCGCGCGCGTCGATTGCACAATCTGCACCCCCGGTACTTTTACCCGAGAGTTGTGCCAGACTTGGGCCGACACTATGCCTCTGGCCTAACTCGATGCACGCGTGCGCGCACTTGGCGCGTACGCGTCCTTCGACCAATATACCCATCGACGCGTAAACGTGCATGACGCGCACGCGTCGGTAAAAAAAAAAAGAGTTTTTTCTCTCCCCTTCCATTTTCTTTTGCTTATCACATTCGCATACTTCTGCTCTTCCCATTTTCATTTAGTTTTTGTAGCATGTTTTCATTTTTTTTTAAGTCATTTCAATAAAGGTGTTGAATTCTTATACTCAATTATTGAGACTCTCGTGCTTTATCTTGGCGCTTTGTGACCTGTTTAACATTAATTGAAATATTTTGTTCCACATACAAGGTAGTGCTTTAGTCCTTCCTAACTCATTGTCCTTTGTTTTTGTGCTTCATCATCATTGAGTTAGGTTGGGACCAAATGCCCTCATGCTTATCACTAATCTTGTTTGTGTCAATTCTTATTTGATCTTGATGCTCAATATGTTTTTCATGCTTTAACTTTACTCTTGCATCAAGCATCATTGATATGCCATTAGCTTATATTGTTTCCTCCTCTACATGTTGTAGCTACCATGTAGTAGAGAACCATACCTTTATTTGGCATCAGCCCCCGCCTATGTTCTATTTGCTTTGATATCTTTGTTATAGGCCCAATATTCCTTTCCTTTTCTATCCTTTTAGGTTGGCCACCAAGGAGGGAGAAGGGAAAAGTTTCTAAATGGGGCAACAAACAAGTCATCCGCACAACCATTTGAGGAGCTCATCAATTGTAGCAACCCGTCCACCCTGCTCTTCTTTGCATGCACCGAGGACGGTGCAATCTTCAAGTGTGGGGAGGTCGTCGACCGATCTCCATGGGTAACAATTTTCTTTTTCAACACCAATGTTAGTTAGTTATTGCATGGCATGATAGGTTGCATGTTAGTTAGAATTTGTACATATTTTTACCACTTCTTTCTTATTAGGACTACTTGGTTAGGGTGATGATTTCTTTCCCAAGAAACCGTTTTAGGGCAACCTACCAATTTGAAAATTTTTTGTTGAACTTGCTTGAAAGAATGTATTTTGGAACATGGTTCTTGAGCTAAGAACACAAGCAAGTGAGATTTGAGCCTAATGATGTGGTTACATCTTATAACCACTTATTTTTCTTTCTTGTGTGCATTATTCTCTTTCTATGAATGCGATCTTTGATTTGTTTGAATCTATATGTCCCATTATTCCTTGTATTCATGCATTTATATGATTGAGGCCATCATCTCATTAGCTCACGTACCCAAATAGCCTTACCTTTTATCTTCCTTTGTTAGCCAAATTTGAGCCTATGATTAACCCACTTTGTTCTTAATTTAGCACATTACAAGCCTTAAAGCGAAAAACAATAAAAGTCCTTATTTGGATCTTTGATTGGCTTAGGCTAGTGAGTGTGAGTGTCATCCAAGAGTGGGAAGATTTTGGGACATTGGTTGGGATAAAAGGGTGTTTGTGTTTTGTATTTTTATATTGGGGAATTGGGTACATGCTCATGTATTGATTAAATGTATAGACCTTATGCATTGATGTTCTTGTATATAGTTTGAAAAAAAAAAGAAATAAAAGTTAAAAAAAAAGAAAAAAAAAAGAAAAAGAAAAAGAAAAGAAAAGAAAATGTATATAGAAAAAGAAAGAAAAAGAAAAGCAATAAAGGGGACAAAATGCCCCAAAGTGAAGCTCAAACAATAAAGAATCAATGCATATGGAATGTGAATCAAAAATGAAATGCATGAGTATGTGAAAAAGTGAGGAATGGGTAGTTAGTTTAGTACTTAATTGTATAGGTCATTATATAGGTTAGGTGGGAAGGTTTAAGCTAATCAAAGAACCAAATCCTAGTCCACTAGCCATATATGACCCTACCTTGACCCTAGTCCCATTACAACCTAAAGGAAAGACCTCATGATAATTGTATGCATGCATTGAATAATTGATTGATTGTTAGATGAAAAACAAATCTTGGAAAGCATGATTAGGGGAGAATTGAGTGAATCAACCCCAAACACTGAGCGACTAGAGTGCAAACACTCCCGGTGAGGGTTCGATGCTTAATTCCTTGATTCCCGGCTTTCATGAGCGTTCTTCTTGCAAGTCTACTTGAACTTCATTTCATACTTAAATTGGTAGGATTCATGAATCATCATATGACCTTAGCCCTACCCGTTTATACATGCTCTTGGAGGATTGATTTATTTTTAACCAAGTAGGTAAAACCATTTTGCATTTAGTTGCATATAGTTTAGGTTGCATATAGCTCATTTACATTGAATAAATGTTGATGCCCTTTGCTTTCTCTTGGCTTAAGTATGAGGACATGCTTGGTTTAAGTGTGGGGAGGTTGACAAACCCCAATTTGTAGGGTTTATCTTTTATTGATTTTAGGGGATCTTATCACCTTTTACCCACATTTATTCAATGAAATAGCACGGTTTTGTATATTCTCCTTTAATTGTGCTTAAGAGTGAAAACATGCTTTTTAGGACTTAAAATAGCTAAATCTAATTCTCCTTGATTCCATTAGATGCCTTGATATGTTTGTTAAGTGATTTAAGGTTTAGGAGGCAAAGATTGGATCAAGGGAATGAAGAAAGAAAGCATGAAAAGTTGGAGAACTCATGAAGAAATGAAAGAACCGGAAAGCTGTCAAGCCGACCTCTTCGCACTTAAACGACCATAACTTGAGCTACAGAGGTCCAAATGATGCGGTTCCAGTTGGGTTAGAAAGCTAACATCCGGGGCTTCGAAACGATATAAGATTTGCCAATAGTTTCTACAAGTATGGTGGCGCGCACGCGCATAGTATGCGCACGCGCCGTTGCTGCCACCTAGTCCACTTGAAGCAAAACGTGGCCAGCGATTTTAGAAGCCTTGTGGGCCCAATCCAACTCATTTCTGATGCTATTTAAGCCAAGGACTGAAGAGGAATCAACTAACTTTTAGATGTTAGTTACCAATTAGTTTTAGTTTATCTTTTAGTTAGTTTCTAGAGAGAGAAGCTCTCACTTCTCTCTAGGATTAGGATTAGGATTAGGTTTAGTTCTTAGATCTAGATTTTAATTCATCTTCTTCTACTTCCATCTTCTCAATTCCTTGTAGTTACATTCATTCTCCTTCCATTCTTTTGTTGTAATTTCCTTTATGTTGTTCTTGTGTTTTGTTGTAGATCTACTTTTGTTTCTTCTACTTTCTTCCAATTCAATTCAAGGTAATTCATAATAATTGTGTTTCTTTTGATTGTTGTTGCTAACTTATTTCAATAATTGTTGTTAGATTCTCTTCTTGTTGTCAAATTGCTTTGCTTTTCTTTTGTACCTTCCAAGTGTTTGATGAAATGCTTGGTAGGATTTTAGTGTAGCTTTTGTTCCTCTTGGCTTTGGTTGAGTAATTGGTGACTCTTGAGTTATCTAATCCTTTTGTTGATTGATAATTAGAAGTTGCTAATTGATTTGAATACCTCTAAAGCTAGTCTTTCCTTTAGGAGTTGATTAGGACTTGAGGAATCAAATTGATTCATCCACTTGACTTTCCTCCATGGTTAGAGGTTAACTAAGTGGGAGTAATGGATAATTTGTTATCACAATTGAGGAGGATAACTAGGATAGGACTTCTGGTTCTCATATCTTGCCAAGAGCTTTATTAGTTGTTAGGTTATTTCCCTTGCCATTTATAATTCTTGTCTATAATCTCAAAAACCCCAAAATAACTCACAACCAATAACAAGACACTTTATTGTAAATCCTAGGGAGAACGACCCGAGGTTTAAATACTTCGGTTATTAATTTTAGGGGTTTGTACTTGTGACAAACAAATTTTTGTATGAAAGGATTATTGCTTGGTTTAGAAACTATACTTCGACGAGATTTTATTTGAGAAATTCTAAACCGTCAAAAATCCAATCGTCACCTACTTACCCAAATAGCCAACCTTTTACTCCCCATTGTTAGCCAATTTTGAGCCTATGATTAACCAATTTATTCTCATTTTAACACATTACAAGCCCAAGGCGGAAAACCAATGAAAATCCTTGTTTGGATCTTTGATTAGCCTAGGCTAGTGAGAGTGTTTATTATTCAAAGTTGGTGAGGCTTGGGAACATTGGATGGGATAAAAAGGGTAGTACACTTTCATGTTTTAGAAATGGGAACATATTCATGTATTGATTAAATGTATAAGACCTTATGCATTGGTGTTCTTATGTACAGTGAAAAGAAAAAGAAATAAGAGTGAAAATGAGAAAAACAAAAGAATAGAAAAAAAAGAGAAAAGAAAGAAAGAAAGAAAAGAAGAAAAATAATAAAAAGGGGACAAAATGCCCCAAAGTGAAGTTCAACAAGAAGGAATCAATGCATAAGTGGTATGAATTAAAGAATAGAATGCATGAGTATGTAAGAAAAAAGTGAAGAATGGGTAGTTACAATAGTTTGAATTTGTATAGGTCATTATATAGTTAGGTGGGGAAGTCTATGCTAATCAAAGATTCAAATCCTAGTCCACTTAACCATAAATGATCCTACCTTGACCCTAACCCCATTACAACCTAAATGAAAGACCTCATGATGGATGTATACATGCATTGAATAAGTGTTGATTGCTAGAAGAGAATCAAATTTTGGAAAAGCTTGAATAGAAGAGAACTGAGTGAATTAACCCTTAAACACTTGAGTGAATAGAGCGGATACACATCCGGTGAGGGTTCAAAAGTTCAATTACATGTATTCACCCATATTATCTAGATTCTTGCAAGTTTGAACTCTTTTTGATAATTCAATACCATTGTGGTTTGGACTTAACTCCTGTTGCCCTAACTATTGTACTTACACGTGTCTCTTGGGAATTGATATGTTTGAACTAAGCATTTGCATTTACTTTAGGTAGTTGCATTTAGATAGGACTCATGTAGTTTAGTTGTATTCAATGAATGTCACACCCCTTAGTTCCTTCCTATTTTAGCATGAGGACATGCTAAAGTCTAAGTGTGGGGAGGTTGATAAACCCCAATTTGACGGTTTATCTTGTATTGAATTTAGAGTATTTTGATAACCTTTTGCCACATTTAGCCTATGAATTAGCATGGTTTTGTTATCTCTCCCATATTTTATGCTTAAGTGTAAAAACATGCTTTTTAAGCCTTATTTTGATGAATTCTAATTTCTCCTTGATTCCATAAGATGCCTTGATGTGGTTGCTAGTAATCTCAGGATTGAAATAGGCTAGTCATGGATCAAAGGAGCAAGGAAGGAAGCATACAAGTGGAGAGAAGCATAAAAAGTCAAAGAAGCAAAGTCAGCCAAGCACGCGCACGAGCACAAGGCGCACGCGCGTACATTACAGAATCGACCAGGGACGCGCACGCGTACCATGCGCGCACGCGCCGGTGACAGCACATGACTTCATTAATGCAACACGTGCCTGGCGATTTGAGAGGGTTTCTGAACCCATTTTTGGCGCCAATTGTTGATAGGAAGGAATAAAAGGATCAAGGATTGAAGGGGGAGGCAATTATTGAATCTAAGAAAATCATATAGCATAATTAGGATTAGTTTTAGAGAGAGAAGCTCTCACTTCTCTCTAGAATTAGGATTAGGTTTAAGATAATCTCTCTTCTTAGATCTAGGTTTAATTCATGCTTTGATTCACTTTTCATTTATCAATTCTTAATCTTCTCCTCTTCCCCTTTCTAGTATGTGCTTTTAATATTATGATATAACAAATACAAGAACTTGTCTATCAAAACATCAACCAAAAATTAAGATAATAAAAATAATATTTGTTAAATAAATGGGCAATAATTCCATCATCTGCAATAGCACTCTGGCAAATTCAACGATGAGAATTTCCGGGTTTAATTACCGGTTGTGGAACAATTTTTAGTTTTGCAGCAAAATCCCACTTTGTATGAAGCACAGACGAATTTATTCATTGTTAATAATAATGGTTTGTTATTCCCATTACAAAATTAATTTTGACCTTATTGTAATAAATTATTATCAATGAAAAAGTTTATTATCATTGATAATCTTTAATATATTTTTACTTTTAATTTTACATAAACATAAAACTGAAGAAAAATATCATGATATAACAAATACAAGAACTTGTCTATCAAAACATCAACCAAAAATAAGATAATAAAAAAAAATTGTTAAATAAATGGACAACAATTCCATCATCCGCAATAGCACTCTGGCAAATTCAACGATGAGAATTTCCTTGTTCAACTCCCGGCTGTGGAACAATTTTGAGTTTTGCAGCAAAATCCAACTTTTAGTGAAGCACGGACGAATTTATTCATTGTTAATAATAATGGTTAGTTATTCCCATTACAAAATTAATTTTGACCTTATTCTAATAAATTATTATCAATGAAAAAGTTTATTATCATTGATAATCTTTAATATATTTTTACATTTAATTTTATATAAACATAAAACTGAAGAAAAATATCATGATATAACAAATACAAGAACTTGTCTATCAAAACATCAACCAAAAATTAAGATAATAAAAAAAAAAATTGTTAAATAAATGGACAACAATTCCATCATCCGCAGTAGCACTCTGGCGAATTCAACGATGAGAAATTTTGGGTTCAACTGCCGGCTGCGGAACAAGTTTTAGTTTTGCAGCAAAATCCAACTTTGTATGAAACACGAACGAATTTATTCATTGTTAATAATAATGGTTAGTTATTCCCATTATAAAATTAAGTTTGACCTTATTGTAATAAATTATTATCAATGAAAAAGTTTATTATCATTGATAATGTTTAATATATTTTTACATTTAATTTTATATAAACATAAAACTGAAGAAAAATATCATGATATAACAAATACAAGAACTTGTCTATCAAAATAAACCAAAAATTAAGATAATAAAAATAATATTTGTTAAATAAATGGGCAACAATTCTATCATCTGCAATAGCATTGTGGCAAATTCAATGATGAGAATTTCCGGGTTCAACTCCCGGTAGCGGAACAATTTTTAGTTTTGTACCAAAATCCCACTTTGTATGAAGCACGGACGAATTTATTCATTGTTAATAAAAATGGTTTGTTATTCCATTACAAAATTAATTTTGACCTTGTTGTAATAAATTATTATCAATGAAAAAGTTTATTATCATTGATAATCTTTAATATATTTTTACATTTAATTTTACATAAACATAAAACTGAAGAAAAATATCATGATATAACAAATACAAGAACTTGTCTATCAAAACATCAACCAAAATTTAAGGTAATAAAAATATAAATTGTTAAATAAATGGACAACAATTCCATCATCCGTAGTAGCACTCTGGCAAATTCAACGATGAGAATTTCCTTGTTCAACTCCGAGCTGCGGAACAATTTTAAGTTTTGCGAAGCACGGACGAATTTATTCATTGTTAATAATAATGGTTAGTTATTCCCATTACAAAATTAATTTTGACCTTATTCTAATAAATTATTATCAATGAAAAAGTTTATTATCATTGATAATCTTTAATATATTTTTACATTTAATTTTATATAAACATAAAACTGATGAAAAATATCATGATATAACAAATACAAGAACTTGTCTATCAAAACATCAACCAAAAATTAAGAGAATAAAAATAAAAATTGTTAACTAAATGGACAACAATTCCATCATCCGCAGTAGCACTCTGGCAAATTCAACGATGAGAAATTCTGGGTTCAACTGCCGGCTACGGAACAAGTTTTAGTTTTGCAGCAAAATCCAACTTTGTATGAAACACGGACAAATTTATTCATTGTTAATAATAATGGTTAGTTATTCCCATTATAAAATTAATTTTGACCTTATTGTAATAAATTATTATCAATGAAAATGTTTATTATCATTGATAATCTTTAATATATTTTTACGTTTACTTTTATATAAACATAAAACTGAAGAAAAATATCATGATATAACAAATACAAGAACTTGTCTATCAAAACATCAATCAAAAATTAAGATAATAAAAATAATATTTGTTAAATAAATGGGCAATAATTCCATCATCTGCAATAGCACTCTGGCAAATTCAACGATGAGAATTTCTGGGTTTAACTCCCGGTTGTGGAACAATTTTTAGTTTTGCAGCAAAATCCCACTTTGTATAAAGAATAGACGAATTTATTCATTGTTAATAATAATGGTTTGTTATTCCCATTACAAAATTAATTTTGACCTTATTGTAAAAAATTATTATCAATGAAAAAGTTTATTATCATTGATAATCTTTAATATATTTTTATACTTAATTTTATATAAACATAAAACTGAAGAAAAATATCATGATATAACAAATACAAGAACTTGTCTATCAAAACATCAACCAAAAATTAAGATAATAAAAATAATATTTGTTAAATAAATGTGCAATAATTCCATCATCTGCAATAGCACTTTGGCAAATTTAACGATGAGAATTTCCGGGTTCAACTCCCGGTTGCGGAACAATTTTTAGTTTTGCAGCAAAATCCCACTTTGAATGAAGCACGGACGAATTTATTCATTGTTAATAATAACGGTTTGTTATTCCCATTACAAAATTAATTTTGATAGTGAAGCACGGACGAATTTATTCATTGTTAATAATAATGGTTAGTTATTCCCATTACAAAATTAATTTTGACCTTATTCTAATAAATTATTATCAATGAAAAAGTTTATTATGATTGATAATCTTTAATATATTTTTACATTTAATTTTATATAAACATAAAACTGAAGAAAAATATCATGATATAACAAATACAAGAACTTGTCTATCAAAACATCAACCAAAAATTAAGATAATAAAAATAAAAATTGTTAAATAAATGGACAACAATTCCATCATTCGCAGTAGCACTCTGGCAAATTCAAAGATGAGAAATTCTGGGTTCAACTGCCGGCTACGGAACAAGTTTTAGTTTTGCAGCAAAATCCAACTTTGTATGAAACACGGACGAATTTATTCATTGTTAATAATAATGGTTAGTTATTCCCATTATAAAATTAATTTTGACCTTATTATAATAAATTATTATCAATGAAAAAGTTTATTATCATTGATAATCTTTAATATATTTTTATACTTAATTTTATATAAACATAAAACTGAAGAAAAATATCATGATATAACAAATACAAGAACTTGTCTATCAAAACATCAACCAAAAATTAAGATAATAAAAATAATATTTGTTAAATAAATGTGCAATAATTCCATCATCTGCAATAGCACTCTGGCAAATTCAACGATGAGAATTTCCGGGTTCAACTCCCGGTTGCGGAACAATTTTTAGTTTTGCAGCAAAATCCCACTTTGTATGAAGCACGGACGAATTTATTCATTGTTAATAATAATAGTTTGTTATTCCCATTACAAAATTAATTTTGACCTTATTGTAATAAATTATTATCAATGAAAAAGTTTATTATCATTGATAATCTTTAATACATTTTTACAATTAATTTTACATAAACATAAAACTGAAGAAAAATATCATGATATAACAAATACAAGAACTTGTCTATCAAAACATCAACCAAAAATAAGATAATAAAAATAAAAATTGTTAAATAAATGGACAACAATTCCATTATCCGCAGCAGCACTTTGGCAAATTCAACGATGAGAATTTCCTTGTTCAACTCCCAGCTGCGGAACAATTTTAAGTTTTGCAGCAAAATCCAACTTTTAGTGAAGCACGGACGAATTTATTCATTGTTAATAATAATGGTTAGTTATTCCCATTACAAAATTAATTTTGACCTTATTGTAATAAATTATTATGAATGAAAAAGTTTATTATCATTGATAATCTTTAATACATTTTTACATTTAATTTTACATAAACATAAAACTGATGAAAAATATCATGATATAACAAATAGAAGAACTTGTCTATCAAAACATCAACCAAAATTAAGATAATAAAAATAAAAATTGTTAAATAAATGGACAACAATTCCATTATCCGCAGTAGCACTTTGGCAAATTCAACGATGAGAATTTCCTTGTTCAACTCCCAGCTGCGGAACAATTTTAAGTTTTGCAGCAAAATCCAACTTTTAGTGAAGCACGGACGAATTTATTCATTGTTAATAATAATGGTTAGTTATTCCCATTACAAAATTAATTTTACCTTATTGTAATAAATTATTATCAATGAAAAAGTTTATTATCATTGATAATCTTTAATACATTTTTACATTTAATTTTACATAAACATAAAACTGAAGAAAAATATCATGATATAACAAATACAAGAACTTGTCTATCAAAACAACAACCAAAAATAAGATAATAAAAATAAAAATTGTTAAATAAATGGACAACAATTCCATTATCCGCAGTAGCACTTTGGCAAATTCAACGATGAGAATTTCCTTGTTCAACTCCCAGCTGCGGAACAATTTTAAGTTTTGCAGCAAAATTCAACTTTTAGGGAAGCACGGACGAATTTATTCATTGTTAATAATAATGGTTAGTTATTCCCATTACAAAATTAATTTTGACCTTATTGTAATAAATTATTATCAATGAAAAAGTTTATTATCATTGATAATCTTTAAAATATTTTTACATTTAATTTTACATAAACATAAAACTGATGAAAAATATCATGATATAACAAATAGAAGAACTTGTCTATCAAAACATCAACCAAAATTAAGATAATAAAAATAAAAATTGTTAAATAAATGGACAACAATTCCATTATCCGCAGTAGCACTTTGGCAAATTCAACGATGAGAATTTCCTTGTTCAACTCCCAGCTGCGGAACAATTTTAAGTTTTGCAGCAAAATCCAACTTTTAGTGAAGCACGGACGAATTTATTCATTGTTAATAATAATGGTTAGTTATTCCCATTACAAAATTAATTTTACCTTATTGTAATAAATTATTATCAATGAAAAAGTTTATTATCATTGATAATCTTTAATACATTTTTACATTTAATTTTACATAAACATAAAACTGAAGAAAAATATCATGATATAACAAATACAAGAACTTGTCTATCAAAACAACAACCAAAAATAAGATAATAAAAATAAAAATTGTTAAATAAATGGACAACAATTCCATTATCCGCAGTAGCACTTTGGCAAATTCAACGATGAGAATTTCCTTGTTCAACTCCCAGCTGCGGAACAATTTTAAGTTTTGCAGCAAAATTCAACTTTTAGGGAAGCACGGACGAATTTATTCATTGTTAATAATAATGGTTAGTTATTCCCATTACAAAATTAATTTTGACCTTATTGTAATAAATTATTATCAATGAAAAAGTTTATTATCATTGATAATCTTTAAAATATTTTTACATTTAATTTTACATAAACATAAAACTGATGAAAAATATCATGATATAACAAATAGAAGAACTTGTCTATCAAAACATCAACCAAAATTAAGATAATAAAAATAAAAATTGTTAAATAAATGGACAACAATTCCATTATCCGCAGTAGCACTTTGGCAAATTCAACGATGAGAATTTCCTTGTTCAACTCCCAGCTGCGGAACAATTTTAAGTTTTGCAGCAAAATCCAACTTTTAGTGAAGCACGGACGAATTTATTCATTGTTAATAATAATGGTTAGTTATTCCCATTACAAAATTAATTTTACCTTATTGTAATAAATTATTATCAATGAAAAAGTTTATTATCATTGATAATCTTTAATACATTTTTACATTTAATTTTACATAAACATAAAACTGAAGAAAAATATCATGATATAACAAATACAAGAACTTGTCTATCGAAACATCAACCAAAAATAAGATAATAAAAATAAAAATTGTTAAATAAATGGACAACAATTCCATTATCCGCAGTAGCACTTTGGCAAATTCAACGATGAGAATTTCCTTGTTCAACTCCCAGCTGCGGAACAATTTTAAGTTTTGCAGCAAAATCCAACTTTTAGTGAAGCACGGACGAATTTATTCATTGTTAATAATAATGGTTAGTTATTCCCATTACAAAATTAATTTTGACCTTATTGTAATAAATTATTATCAATGAAAAAGTTTATTATCATTGATAATCTTTAAAATATTTTTACATTTAATTTTACATAAACATAAAACTGAAGAAAAATATCATGATATAACAAATACAAGAACTTGTCTATCAAAACATCAACCAAAAATAAGATAATAAAATTAAAAATTGTAAAATAAATGGACAACAATTCCATTATCCGCAGTAGCACTTTGGCAAATTCAACGATGAGAATTTCCTTGTTCAACTCCCAGCTGCGGAACAATTTTAAGTTTTGCAGCAAAATCCAACTTTTAGTGAAGCACGGACGAATTTATTCATTGTTAATAATAATGGTTAGTTATTCCCATTACAAAATTAATTTTGACCTTATTGTAATAAATTATTATCAATGAAAAAGTTTATTATCATTGATAATCTTTAATACATTTTTACATTTAATTTTACATAAACATAAAACTGAAGAAAAATATCATGATATAACAAATACAAGAACTTGTCTATCAAAACATCAACCAAAAATAAGATAATAAAAATAAAAATTGTTAAATAAATGGACAACAATTCCATTATCCGCAGTAGCACTTTGGCAAATTCAACGATGAGAATTTCCTTGTTCAACTCCCAGCTGCGGAACAATTTTGAGTTTTACAGCAAAATCCAACTTTTAGTGAAGCACGGACGAATTTATTCATTGTTAATAATAATGGTTAGTTATTCCCATTTCAAAATTAATTTTGACCTTATTCTAATAAATTATTATCAATGAAAAAGTTTATTATGATTGATAATCTTTAATATATTTTTACATTTAATTTTATATAAACATAAAACTGAAGAAAAATATCATGATATAACAAATACAAGAACTTGTCTATCAAAACATCAACCAAAAATGAAGATAATAAAAATAAAAATTGTTAAATAAATGGACAACAATTCCATCATTCGCAGTAGCACTCTGGCAAATTCAATGATGAGAAATTATGGGTTCAACTGCCGGCTACGGAACAAGTTTTAGTTTTGCAGCAAAATCCAACTTTGTATGAAACACGGACGAATTTATTCATTGTTAATAATAATGGTTAGTTATTCCCATTATAAAATTAATTTTGACTTTATTATAATAAATTATTATCAATGAAAAAGTTTATTATCATTGATAATCTTTAATATATTTTTACATTTAATTTTATATAAACATAAAACTGAAAAAAAATATCATGATATAACAAATACAAGAACTTGTCTATCAAAACATCAACCAAAAATTAAGATAATAAAAATAATATTTGTTATATAAATGGGCAATAATTCCATCATCTGCAATAGCACTCTGGCAAATTCAACGATGAGAATTTCCGGGTTCAACTCCCGGTTGCGGAACAATTTTTAGTTTTGCAGCAAAATCCCACTTTGTATGAAGCACGGACGAATTTATTCATTGTTAATAAAAACGGTTTGTTATTCCCATTACAAAATTAATTTTGACCTTATTGTAATAAATTATTATCAATGAAAAAGTTTATTATCATTGATAATCTTTAATACATTTTTACATTTAATTTTACATAAACATAAAACTGATGAAAAATATCATGATATAACAAATAGAAGAACTTGTCTATCAAAACATCAACCAAAATTAAGATAATAAAAATAAAAATTGTTAAATAAATGGACAACAATTCCATTATCCGCAGTAGCACTTTGGCAAATTCAACGATGAGAATTTCCTTGTTCAACTCCCAGCTGCGGAACAATTTTAAGTTTTGCAGCAAAATCCAACTTTTAGTGAAGCACGGACGAATTTATTCATTGTTAATAATAATGGTTAGTTATTCCCATTACAAAATTAATTTTGACCTTATTCTAATAAATTATTATCAATGAAAAAGTTTATTATCATTGATAATCTTTAATATATTTTTACATTTAATTTTACATAAACATAAAACTGAAGAAAAATATCATGATATAACAAATACAAGAACTTGTCTATCAAAACAACAACCAAAAATTAAGATAATAAAAATAAAAATTGTTAAATAAATGGATAATAATTCCATCATTCGCAGTAGCACTCTGGCAAATTCAACGATGAGAAATTCCGGGTTCAACTGCCGGCTGCAGAACAAGTTTTAGTTTTGCAGCAAAATCCAACTTTTAGTGACGCACGGACGAATTTATTCATTGTTAATAATAATGGTTAGTTATTCCCATTACAAAATTAATTTTGACCTTATTGTAATAAATTATTATCAGTGAAAAAGTTTATTATCATTGATAATCTTTAATATATTTTTACATTTAATTTTATATAAACATAAAACTGAAGAAAAATATCATAATATAACAAATACAAGAACTTGTCTATCAAAACAACAACCAAAAATTAAGATAATAAAAATAAAAATTGTTAAATAAATGGATAACAATTCCATCATTCGCAGTAGCACTCTGGCAAATTCAACGATGAGAAATTCCGGGTTCAACTGCCGGCTGCAGAACAAGTTTTAGTTTTGCAGCAAAATCCAACTTTGTATGAAACACAGACGAATTTATTCATTGTTAATAATAATGGTTAGTTATTCCCATTATAAAATTAATTTTGACCTTATTGTAATAAATTATTATCAATGAAAAAGTTTATTATCATTGATAATCTTTAATATATTTTTACATTTAATTTTATATAAACATAAAACTGAAGAAAAATATCATGATATAACAAATACAAGAACTTGTCTATCAAAACATCAACCAAAAATTAAGATAATAAAAATAATATTTGTTAAATAAATGTGGAATAATTTCATCATCTGCAATAGCACTCTGGCAAATTCAACGATGAGAATTTCCGGGTTTAACTCCCGGTTGTGGAACAATTTTTAGTTTTGCAGCAAAATCCCACTTTGTATGAAGCACAGACGAATTTATTCATTGTTAACAATAACAGTTTGTTATTCCCATTACAAAAATAAATTTTGACCTTATTGTAATAAATTATTATCAATGAAAAAGTTTATTATCATTGATAATCTTTAATATATTTTTACTTTTAATTTTACATAAACATAAAACTGAAGAAAAATATCATGATATAACAAATACAAGAACTTGTCTATCAAAACATCAACCAAAAATAAGATAATAAAAATAAAAATTGTTAAATAAATGGACAACAATTCTATCATCCGCAGTAGCACTCTGGAAAATTCAACGATGAGAATTTCCTTGTTCAACTCCCGGCTGCGGAACAATTTTGAGTTTTGCAGCAAAATCCAACTTTTAGTGACGCACGGACGAATTTATTCATTGTTAATAATAATGGTTAGTTATTCCCATTACAAAATTAATTTTGACCTTATTCTAATAAATTATTATCAATGAAAAAGTTTATTATCATTGATAATCTTTAATATATTTTTACATTTAATTTTATATAAACATAAAACTGAAGAAAAATATCATGATATAACAAATACAAGAACTTGTCTATCAAAACATCAACCAAAAATTAAGATAATAAAAATAAAAATTGTTAAATAAATGGATAACAATTCTATCATTCGCAGTAGCACTCTGGCAAATTCAACGATGAGAAATTCTGGGTTCAACTGCCGGCTACGGAACAAGTTTTAGTTTTGTAGCAAAATCCAACTTTGTATGAAACACGGACGAATTTATTCATTGTTAATAATAATGGTTAGTTATTCCCATTATAAAATTAATTTTGACCTTATTATAATAAATTATTATCAATGAAAAAGTTTATTGTCATTGATAATCTTTAATATATTTTTACATTTAATTTTATATAAACATAAAACTGAAGAAAAATATCATGATATAATAAATACAAGAACTTGTCTATCAAAACATCAACCAAAAATTAAGATAATAAAAATAATATTTGTTAAATAAATGGGCAATAATTCCATCATCTGCAATAACACTCTGGCAAATTCAACGATGAGAATTTTCGGGTTCAACTCCCGGTTGCGGAACAATTTTTAGTTTTGCAGCAAAATCCAACTTTGTATGAAGCACGGACGAATTTATTCATTGTTAATAATAATGGTTTGTTATTCCCATTACAAAATTAATTTTGACCTTATTGTAATAAATTATTATCAATGAAAAAGTTTATTATCATTGATAATCTTTAATACATTTTTACATTTAATGTTACATAAACATAAAACTGAAGAAAAATATCATGATATAACAAATACAAGAACTTGTCTATCAAAACATCAACCAAAAATTAAGGTAATAAAAATATAAATTGTTAAATAAATTGGCAACAATTCCATCATCCGCAGTAGCACTCTGGCAAATTCAATGATGAGAAATTCCGGGTTCAACTGCCGGCTGCGGAACAAGTTTTAGTTTTGCAGCAAAATCCAACTTTGTATGAAACACGGACGAATTTATTCATTGTTAATAAGAATGGTTAGTTATTCCCATTACAAAATTAATTTTGACCTTATTGTAATAAATTATTATCAATGAAAAAGTTTATTATCATTGATAATCTTTAATATATTTTTACTTTTAATTTTAAATAAACATAAAACAGAAGAAAAATATCATGATATAACAAATACAAAAACTTGTCTATCAAAACATCAACCAAAAATTAAGATAATAAAAATAATATTTGTTAAATAAATTGGCAACAATTCCATCATCCGCAGTAGCACTCTGGCAAATTCAACGATGAGAATTTCCGGGTTCAACTCCCGGTTGCGGAACAATTTTTAGTTTTGCAGCAAAATCCAACTTTTAGTGAAGCACGGACGAATTTATTCATTGTTAATAATAATGGTTCGTTATTCCCATTATAAAATTAATTTTGACCTTATTGTAATAAATTATTATCAATGAAAAAGTTTATTATCATTGATAATTTTTAATATATTTTTACATTTATTTTTATATAAACATAAAATTGAAGAAAAATATCATGATATAACAAATACAAGAACTTGTCTATCCAAACATCAACCAAAAATTAAGATAATAAAAATAATATTTGTTAAATAAATGTGGAATAATTCCATCATCTGCAATAGCACTCTGGCAAATTCAACGATGAGAATTTCCGGGTTTAACTCCCGGTTGTGGAACAATTTTTAGTTTTGCAGCAAAATCCCACTTTGTATGAAGCACAGACGAATTTATTCATTGTTAACAATAACAGTTTGTTATTCCCATTACAAAAATAAATTTTGACCTTATTGTAATAAATTATTATCAATGAAAAAGTTTATTATCATTGATAATCTTTAATATATTTTTACTTTTAATTTTACATAAACATAAAACTGAAGAAAAATATCATGATATAACAAATACAAGAACTTGTCTATCAAAACATCAACCAAAAATAAGATAATAAAAATAAAAATTGTTAAATAAATGGACAACAATTCCATCATCCGCAGTAGCACTCTGGAAAATTCAACGATGAGAATTTCCTTGTTCAACTCCCGGCTGCGGAACAATTTTGAGTTTTGCAGCAAAATCCAACTTTTAGTGACGCACGGACGAATTTATTCATTGTTAATAATAATGGTTAGTTATTCCCATTACAAAATTAATTTTGACCTTATTCTAATAAATTATTATCAATGAAAAAGTTTATTATCATTGATAATCTTTAATATATTTTTACATTTAATTTTATATAAACATAAAACTGAAGAAAAATATCATGATATAACAAATACAAGAACTTGTCTATCAAAACATCAACCAAAAATTAAGATAATAAAAATAAAAATTGTTAAATAAATGGATAACAATTCTATCATTCGCAGTAGCACTCTGGCAAATTCAACGATGAGAAATTCTGGGTTCAACTGCCGGCTACGGAACACGTTTTAGTTTTGTAGCAAAATCCAACTTTGTATGAAACACGGACGAATTTATTCATTGTTAATAATAATGGTTAGTTATTCCCATTATAAAATTAATTTTGACCTTATTATAATAAATTATTATCAATGAAAAAGTTTATTGTCATTGATAATCTTTAATATATTTTTACATTTAATTTTATATAAACATAAAACTGAAGAAAAATATCATGATATAATAAATACAAGAACTTGTCTATCAAAACATCAACCAAAAATTAAGATAATAAAAATAATATTTGTTAAATAAATGGGCAATAATTCCATCATCTGCAATAGCACTCTGGCAAATTCAACGATGAGAATTTCCGGGTTCAACTCCCGGTTGCGGAACAATTTTTAGTTTTGCAGCAAATACCACTTTGTATGAAGCACGGACGAATTTATTCATTGTTAATAATAATGGTTTGTTATTCCCATTACAAAATTAATTTTGACCTTATTGTAATAAATTATTATCAATGAAAAAGTTTATTATCATTGATAATCTTTAATACATTTTTACATTTAATGTTACATAAACATAAAACTGAAGAAAAATATCATGATATAACAAATACAAGAACTTGTCTATCAAAACATCAACCAAAAATTAAGGTAACAAAAATATAAATTGTTAAATAAATTGGCAACAATTCCATCATCCGCAGTAGCACTCTGGCAAATTCAATGATGAGAAATTCCGGGTTCAACTGCCGGCTGCGGAACAAGTTTTAGTTTTGCAGCAAAATCCAACTTTGTATGAAACACGGACGAATTTATTCATTGTTAATAAGAATGGTTAGTTATTCCCATTACAAAATTAATTTTGACCTTATTGTAATAAATTATTATCAATGAAAAAGTTTATTATCATTGATAATCTTTAATATATTTTTACTTTTAATTTTAAATAAACATAAAACTGAAGAAAAATATCATGATATAACAAATACAAAAACTTGTCTATCAAAACATAAACCAAAAATTAATATAATAAAAATATTATTTGTTAAATAAATTGGCAACAATTCCATCATCCGCAGTAGCACTCTGGCAAATTCAACGATGAGAATTTCCGGGTTCAACTCCCGGTTGCGGAACAATTTTTAGTTTTGCAGCAAAATCCAACTTTTAGTGAAGCACGGACGAATTTATTCATTGTTAATAATAATGGTTCGTTATTCCTATTACAAAATTAATTTTGACCTTATTGTAATAAATTATTATCAATGAAAAAGTTTATTATCATTGATAATCTTTAATATATTTTTACATTTAATTTTACATAAACATAAAACTGAAGAAAAATATCATGATATAATAAATACAAGAACTTGTCTATCAAAACATCAACCAAAAATTAAGATAATAAAAATAAAAATTGTTAAATAAATGGACAACAATTCCATCATCCGCAGTAGCACTCTGGCAAATTCAACGATGAGAAATTCCGGGTTCAACTGCCGGCTGCGGAACAAGTTTTAGTTTTGCAGCAAAATCCAACTTTGTATGAAACACGGACGAACTTATTCATTGTTAATAATAATGGTTAGTTATTCCCATTACAAAATTAATTTTGGCCTTATTGTAATAAATTATTATCAATAAAAAAGTTTATTATCATTGATAATCTTTAATATATTTTTACATTTAATTTTATATAAACATAAAACTGAAGAAAAATATCATGATATAACAAATACAAGAACTTGTCTATCAAAACATCAACCAAAAATTAAGATAATAAAAATAATATTTGTTAAATAAATGGGCAATAATTCCATCATCTGCAATAGCATTCTGGCAAATTCAACGATGAGAATTTCCTGGTTCAACTCCCGGTTGCGAAACAATTTTTAGTTTTGCAGCAAAATCCCACTTTGTATGAAGCACGGACGAATTTATTCATTGTTAATAATAATGGTTTGTTATTCCCATTACAAAATTAATTTTGACCTTATTGTAATAAATTATTATCAATGAAAAAGTTTATTATCATTGATAATCTTTAATACATTTTTACATTTAATTTTACATAAACATAAAACTGAAGAAAAATATCATGATATAACAAATACAAGAACTTGTCTATCAAAACATCAACCAAAAATTAAGGTAATAAAAATATAAATTGTTAAATAAATTGGCAACAATTCCATCATCCGCAGTAGCACTCTGGCAAATTCAATGATGAGAATTTCCGAGTTCAACTCTCGACTGCGGAACAATTTTTAGTTTTGCAGCAAAATCCAACTTTTAGTGAAGCATGGACGAATTTATTCATTGTTAATAATAATGGTTAGTTATTCCTATTACAAAATTAATTTTGACCTTATTGTAATAAATTATTATCAATGAAAAAGTTTATTATCATTGATAATCTTTAATATATTTTTACATTTAATTTTACATAAACATAAAACTTAAGAAAAATATCATGATATAACAAATACAAGAACTTGTCTATCAAAACATCAACCAAAAATTAACATAATAAAAATAAAAATTGTTAAATAAATGGACAACAATTCCATCATCCGTAGTAGCACTCTGACAAATTCAACGATGAGAAATTCTGGGTTCAACTGCCGGCTGCGGAACAAGTTTTAGTTTTGCAGCAAAATCCAACTTTGTATGAAACACGGACGAATTTATTCATTGTTAATAATAATGGTTAGTTATTCCCATTACAAAATTAATTTTGACCTTATTGTAGTAAATTATTATCAATGAAAAAGTTTATTATCATTGATAATCTTTAATATATTTTTACTTTTAATTTTAAATAAACAAAAAACTGAAGAAAAATATCATGATATAACAATTACAAGAACTTGTCTATCAAAACATCAACCAAAAATTAAGATAATAAAAATAATATTTGTTAAATAAATGGGCAATAATTCCATCATCTGCAATAGCACTCTGGAAAATTCAACGATGAGAATTTCCAGGTTCAACTCCCGGTTGCGAAACAATTTTTAGTTTTGCAGCAAAATCCCACTTTGTATGAAGCACGGACGAATTTATTCATTGTTAATAATAATGGTTTGTTATTCTCATTACAAAATTAATTTTGACCTTATTGTAATAAATTGTTATCAATGAAAATGTTTTTTATCATTGATAATCTTTAATACATTTTTACATTTAATTTTACATAAACATAAAACTGAAGAAAAATATCATGATATAACAAATACAAGAACTTGTCTATCAAAACATCAACCAAAAATTAAGATAATAAAAATAAAAATTGTTAAATAAATGGACAACAATTCCATCATCCGCAGTAGCACTCTGGCAAATTCAACGATGAGAAATTCCGGGTTCAACTGCCGGATGCGGAACAAGTTTTAGTTTTGCAGCAAAATCCAACTCTGTATGAAACACGGACGAATTTATTCATTGTTAATAATAATGGTTAGTTATTCCCATTACAAAATTAATTTTGGCCTTATTGTAATAAATTATTATCAATAAAAAAGTTTATTATCATTGATAATCTTTAATATATTTTTACATTTAATTTTATATAAACATAAAACTGAAGAAAAATATCATGATATAACAAATACAAGAACTTGTCTATCAAAACATCAACCAAAAATTAAGATAATAAAAATAATATTTGTTAAATAAATGGGCAATAATTCCATCATCTGCAATAGCACTCTGGCAAATTCAACGATGAGAATTTCCAGGTTCAACTCCCGGTTGCGAAACATGTAACACCCTAATATTCAAATCCTTATGCTCGAGTCATAAGTCAATGATATTACGGTGGTACGACTCTCAGGTGGATTTTTAATATATAAATATAGGTAATTTCGAAAGGAGTATTAATCGAGAAGCCTGAAAATAGTAGAAATAAAAATCGCAAGGACATATCACTCACGTTCCGACAACGAAAAGTTAAACGTGAAGCCGAAAGCGATTCTCGGACAAGGCATAAAGGAGATTAAGAGATAGATGACAGATAGATATATATAATATAAGTAAATAGCCCCTAGTCGCGACCCGCGAAGTTTAGGCCGACTAGGGTACAGTACGAAAGTAGTTGACAACAATATATCCTAATCTCTCCCAAAGGAAACATAAGAGCCTCTATAGGCAAGTTCCAAAAGAGTTCAATACATAATATAATCTTTTCAAAACAAAGGTGGAGAGATTCTAATCAAAACACAAAGTAGAGGAAATAAATATCTTCGCCGTCTCTCAGACGAACCACAGTTCACTTCTGAGCACCTGGACCTGTATCTGAAAAACAAGAGATATATACGGAATGAGAACCCCGGGCCCATGGGTTCCCAGTACGGTAAAAGTGCCAAATAAATCCAATGCACTGCAATAAAAACTCACTAAGCATCCTAAACTCCTTTTCACCAAATATCCAGCCTAGATTCTCACTAATCCATAAATAGGCATCTGACGTAAGGGGATGCTAAATCCAGTTCATATTACACATGTTTTCCCAATCCGCTGATTCTTTCATGAATCAGACTCAGAATCATAAGCAAAACCATTACCAGTTGTTCTGCCTCAGCAACTCTATATCAATACATCATACCCTTGCCTGGAGCCAGTGAAATCACATCACTACATTATGCAATCGCATTATCAATTCATCTCATCAAGAACAGCCCCCAACATCCACCAACACCATCATGAGGGATCTCTCAGTTGTACAAACACAAGCAATACAGTCAAGTAATACACAAATAAGGTACAAGTAGAACAAGTAGCATGTAATCAGGTAACATAGCATATATGATATAGAAATCCAAAACAAATAGGCAAACCCAAACAATTCAAACATATGCAAATGATGTATGCCTGCCCTATGGCTGATGATATCATCTGTCGGTTACCAAGCCAACCCGACGTGTCCGGTAGCTAACCCGGGCACAGTCTCTCTGTTGCGTATTAATATCATTAGAGGGAATATGTGCCCTGTCACCATTAGAGGGTATCTGTGCCCTGTCGCCATTAGAGGGTATCTGCGCCCTGTCGCCATTAGAGGGTATATGCGCCCTGTCGCCATTAGAGGGTATCTGCGCCCTGTCGCCATTAGAGGGTATCTGCGCCCTGTCGCCATTAGAGGGTATATGCGCCCTGTCGCCATTAGAGGGTATCTGCGCCCTGTCGCCATTAGAGGGTATCTGCGCCCTGTCGCCATTAGAGGGTATCTGCGCCCTGTCGCCATTAGAGGGTATATGCGCCCTGTCGCCATTAGAGGGTATCTGCGCCCTGTCGCCATTAGAGGGTATCGGTGCCCTGTCACCCTTACAACCAGAGAGAAAACACAAGCATTGACCCGGAGCAAGCGGGACGAACCACAACCCTTGCTACTGCCCAGGTATCTCAAAAGCATTGACCCGGAGCAAGCGGGACGAACCACAACCCTTGCTACTACCCAGGTATCTGAGTTACATTCATTCAAAACTCCATAATTAACTCATTTATCATAAACATCATTTTTCGTCTCATACCCGGAGCAAGTGGACTAGCCACTGCTACTACCCAGGGAAACTCGTATCTCAGATAGTGGAAGTGCAAATTCACAATTATCAATAATTCAGCATAAACATGCATGAATTCTCATCCATGGATCAACATCCATATCAGCCATCCGGCTCACGGTTAAATCCATAACCAGCCAATATTCATAGCATACACAGCTATTCCGGCTCACGGTTCAATCCAGAACCAGCCAATATTCATAAACAATTACGGCCCTTCGGCCAATGGCATAACAAGCACTTCCACCACCATCCTCCACATCTCACATAATCCTCAATGATCCTCATTGATTATTCATTTTCCCCTTGCTTCACTCGCAAGTTACCTCATTCACTAGCCCTTTTCTAATAGCTAGGCATATCATAAAGATTTAAGATATAAGTGGTGAGATCGGAGGCTTAGAAGTATGAGATTTGTCTTTTAAAACTCAAATATCAACTTTGGCATGAAAACAATGCCACGCGTACGCGTACTCCACGCGCACGCGTGGATGTCCTTAAAAACTCATCGACGCGCAAGCGTCATGCACGCTAACGCGTGGATTAAAAATTTGCCAAATCGACGCGCACGCGTCAACCACGCGTACGCGTGGATACTCTCGTGCCCCAGGCACAAAGCTGGCACAGTTCTGGCACAACTCTCTGGAAAATGGCTGGGCATTGGGTGCAGCACTATCGGCGCGCCCGCGCACATCACGCACACGCGTGGATGGCACTTCTTTGAAGATCGGCGCGTACGCGCCAGGTGCGCCCACGCGCAAGGGGTTATTCTGCTAAAAATTTTCTAAGTTAAAAGCTGCAGAATTTCACAGATTTAGACCCCAATCTTCCAACGGACATAACTTCCTCATTTTAAATCGTTTTTCACCCGTTCTTCGAACGTCATGGACATCCCGGATCCAATTTCATTTCTAAACAGATTTGGTACAAAACGGAGATCCGTAGTCCAAGTTATGTCCCGTCAAAGTATGCCCAAAAACCATATTTTCATATGAAGCCACAAAGTGCCATTTTCAAAACAAGCCATTTTCAACTCTTTTCAAAATCAATCAAAACATGCCAATTTCATCCCTTTTCTTTGAAATCAATCAAAATGTATCAAATTCAACATCAAGCCTCCTCAACTCACACATTGACACTTTACCACAATATACAAAATCACTATCCCATCATTTTAACCCACTTCACCCAAGTGGCTCAAACTCAAACATATTGACATATCATATACTCTTCCTCATGCCAATTCTCAACAATACTATTCCCAATCAACCATCATTATACATAACCAATAACATACTCACTATCACGTGGTTTCACCCCCAAATCAACCTTAATCATTTCTCAAGCATATATCACAACATACATATCTCTCACGCATTATCATCCCATCAAGGCATCAAAAATCATACTCACATATATGACCACATAATATATCTCAACCAAAATCAAACATACCTCATCTATACTATTTCACCCAAAATTTACCAATTTCCACACTTCAACTCCTCAAACCTCATTATTCAATAACCAACCCAATCATTCATATATTCATTATATGAAATTCATCCATTTACTTGTGTCATCATACAATGCACACATCAACTTACCTTTCTTACCTCTTTCCGGCCTCCGGCCCAAAACATACGGCCTCCGGCCCAATTTCACAATTTAAATGCATAAATCACAATTCAATACTCATTACCCAAAACATCAAATTTTCAATACACCAAGCATACAAGGCCACACAATTCTCAACCCAATCATTGATTCACATTACATAACAACTATGCATATTAGCACCCACCATTTACACAATCCAAACTTAATCCTAGGGGTATCTAGCCTAGGAATTCTCATCACACCACACGGTACTTAAATGAAACTTAAACCGTACCTCTTGTAGCAAAATCAATTGAGCCTTTTCTTTGGAAGTCTCCACCAACCTTAGCCCTAAGCCTCACCAAAGCTCCTCAAGCAACACCAATCTCCCAATTGTGCACCAAAACCATCAAATGCACTAACATAACCAATATCACATACATACATCAACCTAGGGCTCATAAAAATGATAAATCACAAGGGTTTGAGCACTTCTTACCTCATCCCATATGAAGTAGGGATAGAACCCACTTAGAATCCATGTTGGAGTATCCCTAAACACCCAAAATCACAAGATTTCAACACTAACTTCCCAAAAACGTGTAACAGTGGGAAATTTCGAAAACTGGGCAGAGATAAATGGAATACTCACCACAAAACTTAGATAAAAATGTAGAGGATGAGAAGAGCGACGCGTGGCCGCAAACGGCTCGTCAATCGGAGCTCCGTAGCTCAAGTTATGGTGATTTGAAGATCAAAGAGAGTTAGGTTTTCTCTCTTCTCTCCTCTCTTCTTAATTCAGCGCCCCACACTCCTCTTTTAGGGTAAAAATGAGCTGAAATGCTCATAACTAATGTTTATATATGTTGGGTCTTGGGCCCACTTAGGCCCAGTTCACTTATTGTTGTCCGTTGGCCCAATTTTGGACCAAAACCTTTAAGATTAGCGCTCCAAATCGCACTTTAAATATTTCTACCTCCCCTAATCATAATTCCTCATTTCTTAATATTATTTACTCATAATCAATTTTCTCAGCTACAGTATCAGACAGGTCTCAGCCGGTACTGCCGGTTAAAATTCCACTGCGCGCTTTTACGCAGAAAACTATGTCTTCCGACTCGGAAAATTTCACTGAATCCAAATATCATATTGAAATCATCAAATTCCAATTGCCAAATCTTCCAACCATATTCGCTCCTACTTAACTCATTATTTAATTAATTTCGGTTAGACCGGGTATTACAAAACAATTTTTAGTTTTGCAGCAAAATCCCACTTTGTATGAAGCACGGACGAATTTATTCATTGTTAATAATAATGGTTTGTTATTCCCATTACAAAATTAATTTTGACCTTATTGTAATAAATTATTATCAATGAAAAAGTTTTTTATCATTGATAATCTTTAATACATTTTTACATTTAATTTTACATAAACATAAAACTGAAGAAAAATATCATGATATAACAAATACAAGAACTTGTCTATCAAAACATCAACCAAAAATTAAGATAATAAAAATAAAAATTGTTAAATAAATGGACAACAATTCCATCATCCGCAGTAGCACTCTGGCAAATTCAACGATGAGAAATTCCGGGTTCAACTGCCGGCTGCGGAACAAGTTTTAGTTTTGCAGCAAAATCCAACTTTGTATGAAACACGGACGAATTTATTCATTGTTAATAATAATGGTTAGTTATTCCCATTACAAAATTAATTTTGGCCTTATTGTAATAAATTATTATCAATAAAAAAGTTTATTATCATTGATAATCTTTAATATATTTTTACATTTAATTTTATATAAACATAAAACTGAAGAAAAATATCATGATATAACAAATACAAGAACTTGTCTATCAAAACATCAACCAAAAATTAAGATAATAAAAATAATATTTGTTAAATAAATGGGCAATAATTCCATCATCTGCAATAGCACTCTGGCAAATTCAACGATGAGAATTTCTGGGTTCAACTCCCGGTTGCCAAACAATTTTTAGTTTTGCAGCAAAATCCCACTTTGTATGAAGCACGGACGAATTTATTCATTGTTAATAATAATGGTTTGTTATTCCCATTACAAAATTAATTTTGATCTTATTGTAATAAATTATTATCAATGAAAAAGTTTATTATCATTGATAATCTTTAATATATTTTTACATTTAATTTTACATAAACATAAAACTGAAGAAAAATATCATGATATAACAAATACAAGAACTTGTATATCAAAACATCAACCAAAAATTAAGATAATAAAAATAATATTTGTTAAATAAATCGGCAACAATTCCATCATCTGCAATAGCACTCTGGCAAATTCAACGATGAGAATTTTCGGGTTCAACTCCCGGTTGCGGAATAATTTTTAGTTTTGCAGCAAAATCCCACTTTGTATGAAGCACGGACGAATTTATTTAATAATGGTTAGTTATTCCTATTACAAAATTAATTTTGACCTTATTGTAATAAATTATTATCAATGAAAAAGTTTATTATCATTGATAATCTTTAATATATTTTTACATTTAATTTTACATAAACATAAAACTGAAGAAAAATATCATGATATAACAAATACAAGAACTTGTCTATCAAAACATCAACCAAAAATTAAGATAATAAAAATAATATTTGTTAAATAAATCGGCAACAATTCCATCATCTGCAATAGCACTCTGGCAAATTCAACGATGAGAATTTTCGGGTTCAACTCCCGGTTGCGGAACAATTTTTAGTTTTGTAGCAAAATCCCACTTTGTATGAAGCACGGACGAATTTATTCATTGTTAATAATAGTGGTTAGTTATTCCTATTACAAAATTAATTTTGACCTTATTGTAATAAATTATTATCAATGAAAAAGTTTATTATCATTGATAATCTTTAATATATTTTTACATTTTATTTTACATAAACATAAAACTGAAGAAAAATATAATGATATAACAAATACAAGAACTTGTCTATCAAAACATCAACCAAAAATTAAGATAATAAAAATAAAAATTGTTAAATAAATGGACAACAATTCCATCATCCGCAGTAGCACTCTGGCAAATTCAATGATGAGAAATTTCGGGTTCAACTGCCGGCTACGGAACAAGTTTTAGTTTTGCAGCAAAATCCAACTTTGTATGAAACACGGACGAATTTATTCATTGTTAATAATAATGGTTAGTTATTCCCATTACAAAATTAATTTTGACCTTATTGTAGTAAATTATTATCAATGAAAAAGTTTATTATCATTGATAATCTTTAATATATTTTTACTTTTAATTTTAAATAAACAAAAAACTGAAGAAAAATATCATGATATAACAATTACAAGAACTTGTCTATCAAAACATCAACCAAAAATTAAGATAATAAAAATAATATTTGTTAAATAAATGGGCAATAATTCCATCATCTGCAATATCACTCTGGCAAATTCAACGATGAGAATTTCCAGGTTCAACTCCCGGTTGCGAAACAATTTTTAGTTTTGCAGCAAAATCCCACTTTGTATGAAGCACAGACGAATTTATTCATTGTTAATAATAATGGTTAGTTATTCCTATTACAAAATTAATTTTGACCTTATTGTAATAAATTATTATCAATGAAAAAGTTTATTATCATTGATAATCTTTAATATATTTTTACATTTAATTTTACATAAACATAAAACTGAAGAAAAATATCATGATATAACAAATACAAGAACTTGTATATCAAAACATCAACCAAAAATTAAGATAATAAAAATAATATTTGTTAAATAAATCGGCAACAATTCCATCATCTGCAATAGCACTCTGGCAAATTCAACGATGAGAATTTTCGGGTTCAACTCCCGGTTGCGGAATAATTTTTAGTTTTGCAGCAAAATCCCACTTTGTATGAAGCACGGACGAATTTATTCATTGTTAATAATAATGGTTAGTTATTCCTATTACAAAGTTAATTTTGACCTTATTGTATTAAATTATTATCAATGAAAAAGTTTATTATCATTGATAATCTTTAATATATTTTTACATTTAATTTTACATAAACATAAAACTGAAGAAAAATATCATGATATAACAAATACAAGAACTTGTCTATCAAAACATCAACCAAAAATTAAGATAATAAAAATAATATTTGTTAAATAAATCGGCAACAATTCCATCATCTGCAATAGCACTCTGGCAAATTCAACGATGAGAATTTTCGGGTTCAACTCCCGGTTGCGGAACAATTTTTAGTTTTGTAGCAAAATCCCACTTTGTATGAAGCACGGACGAATTTATTCATTGTTAATAATAATGGTTAGTTATTCCTATTACAAAATTAATTTTGACCTTATTGTAATAAATTATTATCAATGAAAAAGTTTATTATCATTGATAATCTTTAATATATTTTTACATTTAATTTTACATAAACATAAAACTGAAGAAAAATATCATGATATAACAAATACAAGAACTTGTCTATCAAAACATCAACCAAAAATTAAGATAATAAAAATAAAAATTGTTAAATAAATGGACAACAATTCCATCATCCGCAGTAGCACTCTGGCAAATTCAACGATGAGAAATTTTGGGTTCAACTGCCGGCTGCGGAACAAGTTTTAGTTTTGCAGCAAAATCCAACTTTGTATGAAACACGGACGAATTTATTCATTGTTAATAATAATGGTTAGTTATTCCCATTACAAAATTAATTTTGGCCTTATTGTAATAAATTATTATCAATAAAAAAGTTTATTATCATTGATAATCTTTAATATATTTTTACATTTAATTTTATATAAACATAAAACTGAAGAAAAATATCATGATATAACAAATACAAGAACTTGTCTATCAAAACATCAACCAAAAATTAAGATAATAAAAATAATATTTGTTAAATAAATGGGCAATAATTCCATCATCTGCAATAGCACTCTGGCAAATTCAACGATGAGAATTTCCGGGTTCAACTCCCGGTTGCCAAACAATTTTTAGTTTTGCAGCAAAATCCCACTTTGTATGAAGCACGGACGAATTTATTCATTGTTAATAATAATGGTTTGTTATTCCCATTACAAAATTAATTTTGACCTTATTGTAATAAATTATTATCAATGAAAAAGTTTATTATCATTGATAATCTTTAATATATTTTTACATTTAATTTTACATAAACATAAAACTGAAGAAAAATATCATGATATAACAAATACAAGAACTTGTATATCAAAACATCAACCAAAAATTAAGATAATAAAAATAATATTTGTTAAATAAATCGGCAACAATTCCATCATCTGCAATAGCACTCTGGCAAATTCAACGATGAGAATTTTCGGGTTCAACTCCCGGTTGCGGAACAATTTTTAGTTTTGTAGCAAAATCCCACTTTGTATGAAGCACGGACGAATTTATTCATTGTTAATAATAATGGTTAGTTATTCCTATTACAAAATTAATTTTGACCTTATTGTAATAAATTATTATCAATGAAAAAGTTTATTATCATTGATAATCTTTAATATATTTTTACATTTAATTTTACATAAACATAAAACTGAAGAAAAATATCATGATATAACAAATACAAGAACTTGTCTATCAAAACATCAACCAAAAATTAAGATAATAAAAATAAAAATTGTTAAATAAATGGACAACAATTCCATCATCCGCAGTAGCACTCTGGCAAATTCAACGATGAGAAATTTCGGGTTCAACTGCCGGCTGCGGAACAAGTTTTAGTTTTGCAGCAAAATCCAACTTTGTATGAAACACGGACGAATTTATTCATTGTTAATAATAATGGTTAGTTATTCCCATTACAAAATTAATTTTGGCCTTATTGTAATAAATTATTATCAATAAAAAAGTTTATTATCATTGATAATCTTTAATATATTTTTACATTTAATTTTATATAAACATAAAACTGAAGAAAAATATCATGATATAACAAATACAAGAACTTGTCTATCAAAACATCAACCAAAAATTAAGATAATAAAAATAATATTTGTTAAATAAATGGGCAATAATTCCATCATCTGCAATAGCACTCTGGCAAATTCAACGATGAGAATTTCCGGGTTCAACTCCCGGTTGCCAAAAAATTTTTAGTTTTGCAGCAAAATCCCACTTTGTATGAAGCACGGACGAATTTATTCATTGTTAATAATAATGGTTTGTTATTCCCATTACAAAATTAATTTTGACCTTATTGTAATAAATTATTATCAATGAAAAAGTTTATTATCATTGATAATCTTTAATATATTTTTACATTTAATTTTACATAAACATAAAACTGAAGAAAAATATCATGATATAACAAATACAAGAACTTGTATATCAAAACATCAACCAAAAATTAAGATAATAAAAATAATATTTGTTAAATAAATCGGCAACAATTCCATCATCTGCAATAGCACTCTGGCAAATTCAACGATGAGAATTTTCGGGTTCAACTCCCGGTTGCGGAATAATTTTTAGTTTTGCAGCAAAATCCCACTTTGTATGAAGCACGGACGAATTTATTCATTGTTAATAATAATGGTTAGTTATTCCTATTACAAAGTTAATTTTGACCTTATTGTATTAAATTATTATCAATGAAAAAGTTTATTATCATTGATAATCTTTAATATATTTTTACATTTAATTTTACATAAACATAAAACTGAAGAAAAATATCATGATATAACAAATACAAGAACTTGTCTATCAAAACATCAACCAAAAATTAAGATAATAAAAATAATATTTGTTAAATAAATCGGCAACAATTCCATCATCTGCAATAGCACTCTGGCAAATTCAACGATGAGAATTTTCGGGTTCAACTCCCGGTTGCGGAACAATTTTTAGTTTTGTAGCAAAATCCCACTTTGTATGAAGCACGGACGAATTTATTCATTGTTAATAATAATGGTTAGTTATTCCTATTACAAAATTAATTTTGACCTTATTGTAATAAATTATTATCAATGAAAAAGTTTATTATCATTGATAATCTTTAATATATTTTTACATTTAATTTTACATAAACATAAAACTGAAGAAAAATATCATGATATAACAAATACAAGAACTTGTCTATCAAAACATCAACCAAAAATTAAGATAATAAAAATAAAAATTGTTAAATAAATGGACAACAATTCCATCATCCGCAGTAGCACTCTGGCAAATTCAACGATGAGAAATTTCGGGTTCAACTGCCGGCTGCGGAACAAGTTTTAGTTTTGCAGCAAAATCCAACTTTGTATGAAACACGGACGAATTTATTCATTGTTAATAATAATGGTTAGTTATTCCCATTACAAAATTAATTTTGGCCTTATTGTAATAAATTATTATCAATAAAAAAGTTTATTATCATTGATAATCTTTAATATATTTTTACATTTAATTTTATATAAACATAAAACTGAAGAAAAATATCATGATATAACAAATACAAGAACTTGTCTATCAAAACATCAACCAAAAATTAAGATAATAAAAATAATATTTGTTAAATAAATGGGCAATAATTCCATCATCTGCAATAGCACTCTGGCAAATTCAACGATGAGAATTTCCGGGTTCAACTCCCGGTTGCCAAACAATTTTTAGTTTTGCAGCAAAATCCCACTTTGTATGAAGCACGGACGAATTTATTCATTGTTAATAATAATGGTTTGTTATTCCCATTACAAAATTAATTTTGACCTTATTGTAATAAATTATTATCAATGAAAAAGTTTATTATCATTGATAATCTTTAATATACTTTTTACATTTAATTTTACATAAACATAAAACTGAAGAAAAATATCATGATATAACAAATACAAGAACTTGTATATCAAAACATCAACCAAAAATTAAGATAATAAAAATAATATTTGTTAAATAAATCGGCAACAATTCCATCATCTGCAATAGCACTCTGGCAAATTCAACGATGAGAATTTTCGGGTTCAACTCCCGGTTGCGGAATAATTTTTAGTTTTGCAGCAAAATCCCACTTTGTATGAAGCACGGACGAATTTATTCATTGTTAATAATAATGGTTAGTTATTCCTATTACAAAATTAATTTTGACCTTATTGTATTAAATTATTATCAATGAAAAAGTTTATTATCATTGATAATCTTTAATATATTTTTACATTTAATTTTACATAAACATAAAACTGAAGAAAAATATCATGATATAACAAATACAAGAACTTGTCTATCAAAACATCAACCAAAAATTAAGATAATAAAAATAATATTTGTTAAATAAATCGGCAACAATTCCATCATCTGCAATAGCACTCTGGCAAATTCAACGATGAGAATTTTCGGGTTCAACTCCCGGTTGCGGAACAATTTTTAGTTTTGTAGCAAAATCCCACTTTGTATGAAGCACGGACGAATTTATTCATTGTTAATAATAATGGTTAGTTATTCCTATTACAAAATTAATTTTGACCTTATTGTAATAAATTATTATCAATGAAAAAGTTTATTATCATTGATAATCTTTAATATATTTTTACATTTAATTTTACATAAACATAAAACTGAAGAAAAATATCATGATATAACAAATACAAGAACTTGTCTATCAAAACATCAACCAAAAATTAAGATAATAAAAATAAAAATTGTTAAATAAATGGACAACAATTCCATCATCCGCAGTAGCACTCTGGCAAATTCAACGATGAGAAATTTCGGGTTCAACTGCCGGCTGCGGAACAAGTTTTAGTTTTGCAGCAAAATCCAACTTTGTATGAAACACGGACGAATTTATTCATTGTTAATAATAATGGTTAGTTATTCCCATTACAAAATTAATTTTGGCCTTATTGTAATAAATTATTATCAATAAAAAAGTTTATTATCATTGATAATCTTTAATATATTTTTACATTTAATTTTATATAAACATAAAACTGAAGAAAAATATCATGATATAATAAATACAAGAACTTGTCTATCAAAACATCAACCAAAAATTAAGATAATAAAAATAATATTTGTTAAATAAATGGGCAATAATTCCATCATCTGCAATAGCACTCTGGCAAATTCAACGATGAGAATTTCCGGGTTCAACTCCCGGTTGCGGAATAATTTTTAGTTTTGCAGCAAAATCCCACTTTGTATGAAGCACAGACGAATTTATTCATTGTTAATAATAATGGTTTGTTATTCCCATTACAAAATTAATTTAGACTTTATTGTAATAAATTATTATCAATGAAAAAGTTTTTTATCATTGATAATCTTTAATACATTTTTACATTTAATTTTACATAAACATAAAACTGAAGAAAAATATCATGATATAACAAATACAAGAACTTGTCTATCAAAACATCAACCAAAAATTAAGATAATAAAAATAGAAATTGTTAAATAAATGGACAACAATTCCATCATCCGCAGTAGCACTCTGGCAAATTCAACGATGAGAAATTCCGGGTTCAACTGCCGGCTGCGGAACAAGTTTTAGTTTTGCAGCAAAATCCAACTTTGTATGAAACACGGACGAATATATTCATTGTTAATAATAATGGTTAGTTATTCCCATTACAAAATTAATTTTGACCTTATTGTAATAAATTATTATCAATGAAAAAGTTTATTATCATTGATAATCTTTAATATATTTTTACATTTAATTTTAAATAAACATAAAATAGAAGAAAAATATCATGATATAACAAATACAAGAACTTGTCTATCAAAACATCAACCAAAAATTAAGATAATAAAAATAAAAATTGTTAAATAAATGGACAACAATTCCATCATCCGCAGTAGCACTCTGGCAAATTCAACGATGAGAAATTCCGGGTTCAACTGCCGGCTGCGGAACAAGTTTTAGTTTTACAGCAAAATCCAACTTTGTATGAAACACGGACGAATTTATTCATTGTTAATAATAATAGTTAGTTATTCCCATTACAAAATTAATTTTGGCCTTATTGTAATAAATTATTATCAATGAAAAAGTTTATTATCATTGATAATCTTTAATACAGTTTTACATTTAATTTTATATAAACATAAAACTGAAGAAAAATATCATGATATAACAAATACAAGAACTTGTCTATCAAAACATCAACCAAAAATTAAGATAATAAAAATAATATTTGTTAAATAAATGGGCAACAATTCCATCATCTGCAATAGCACTCTGGCAAATTCAACGATGAGAAATTCTGGGTTCAACTGCCGGCTACGGAACAAGTTTTAGTTTTGCAGCAAAATCCAACTTTGTATGAAACACGGACGAATTTATTCATTGTTAATAATAATGGTTAGTTATTCCCATTACAAAATTAATTTTGACATTAATGTAATAAATTATTATCAATGAAAAAGTTTATTATCATTGATAATCTTTAATATATTTTTACATTTAATTTTATATAAACATAAAACTGAAGAATAATATCATGATATAACAAATACAAGAACTTGTCTATCAAAACATCAACCAAAAATTAAGATAATAAAAATAATATTTGTTAAATAAATGGGCAACAATTCCATCATCTGCAATAGCACTTTGGCAAATTCAACGATGAGAATTTTCGGGTTCAACTCCCGGTTGCGGAACAATTTTTAGTTTTGCAGCAAAATCCCACTTTGTATGAAGGACGGACGAATTTATTCATTGTTAATAATAATGGTTTGTTATTCCCATTACAAAATTAATTTTGACATTATTTTAATAAATTATTATCAATGAAAAAGTTTATTATCATTGATAATCTTTAATACATTTTTACATTTAATTTTACATAAACATAAAACTGAAGGAAAATATCATGATATAACAAATACAAGAACTTGTCTATCAAAACATCAACCAAAAATTAAGGTAATAAAAATATAAATTGTTAAATAAATTGGCATCAATTCCATCATCCGCAGTAGCACTCTGGCAAATTCAATGATGAGAATTTTCGGGTTCAACTCCTGGCTGTGGAACAATTATTTGTTTTGCAGCAAAATCCAACTTTGTATGAAGCTCGGACGAATTTATTCATTGTTAATAATAATGGTTAGTTATTCCTATTACAAAATTAATTTTGACCTTATTGTAATAAATTATTATCAATGAAAAAGTTTATTATCATGGATAATCTTTAATATATTTTTACATTTAATTTTACATAAACATAAAACTGAAGGAAAATATCATGATATAACAAATACAAGAACTTGTCTATCAAAACATCAACCAAAAATTAAGGTAATAAAAATATAAATTGTTAAATAAATTGGCATCAATTCCATCATCTGCAGTAGCACTCTGGCAAATTCAATGATGAGAATTTTCGGGTTCAACTCCTGGCTGTGGAACAATTATTTGTTTTGTAGCAAAATCCAACTTTGTATGAAGCACGGACGAATTTATTCATTGTTAATAATAATGGTTAGTTATTCCTATTACAAAATTAATTTTGACCTTATTGTAATAAATTATTATCAATGAAAAAGTTTATTATCATTGATAATCTTTAATATATTTTTACATTTAATTTTACATAAACATAAAGCTGAAGGAAAATATCATGATATAACAAATACAAGAACTTGTCTATCAAAACATCAACCAAAAATTAAGGTAATAAAAATATAAATTGTTAAATAAATTGGCATCAATTCCATCATCCGCAGTAGCACTCTGGCAAATTCAATGATGAGAATTTTCGGGTTCAACTCCTGGCTGTGGAACAATTATTTGTTTTGCAGCAAAATCCAACTTTGTATGAAGCACGGACGAATTTATTCATTGTTAATAATAATAGTTAGTTATTCCTATTACAAAATTAATTTTGACCTTATTGTAATAAATTATTATCAATGAAAAAGTTTATTATCATTGATAATCTTTAATATATTTTTACATTTTATTTTATATAAACATAAAACTGAAGAAAAATATCATGATATAACAAATACAAGAACTTGTCTATCAAAACATCAACCAAAAATTAAGATAATAAAAATAAAAATTGTTAAATAAATGGACAACAATTCCATCATCCGCAGTAGCACTCTGGCAAATTCAACGATGAGAAATTCCGGGTTCAACTGCCAGTTGCGTAACAAGTTTTAGTTTTGCAGCAAAATCCCACTTTGTATGAAGCACGGACGAATTTATTCATTGTTAATAATAATGGTTAGTTATTCCCATTACAAAATTAATTTTGATCTTATTGTAATAAATTATTATCAATGAAAAAGTTTATTATCATTGATAATCATTAATATATTTTTACATTTAATTTTATATAAACATAAAACTGAAGAAAAATATCATGATATAACAAATACAAGAACTTGTCTATCAAAACATCAACCAAAAATTAAGATAATAAAAATAATATTTGTTAAATAAATGGGCAACAATTTCATCGTCTGCACTAGCACTCTGGCAAATTCAACGACGAGAATTTCCGGGTTCAACTCCCGGTTGCTGAACAATTTTTAGTTTCGTAGCAAAATCCAACTTTGTATGAAGCACGGACGAATTTATTCATTGTTAATAATAATGGTTAGTTATTCCTATTACAAAATTAATTTTGACCTTATTGTAATAAATTATTATCAATGAAAAAGTTTATTATCATTGATAATCTTTAATATATTTTTACATTTAATTTTATATAAACATAAAACTGAAGAAAAATATCATGATATAAAAAATACAAGAACTTGTCTATGAAAACATCAACCAAAAATTAAGATAATAAAATTTAAAATTGTTAAATAAATGGACAACAATTCCATCATCCGCAGTAGCACTCTGCCAAATTCAACGATGAGAATTTTCGGGTTCAACTCCAGGCTACAGAACAATTTTTAGTTTTGCAGCAAAATCCAACTTTGTATGAAGTACGGACGAATTTATTCATTGTTAATAACAATGGTTAGTTATTCCCATTACAAAATTAATTTTGACCTTATTCTAATAAATTATTATCAATGAAAACGTTTATTATCATTGATAATTCTTTAATATATTTTTACATTTAAGTTTATATAAACATAAAACTGAAGAAAAAGATCATGATATAACAAATACAAGAACTTGTCTATCAAAACATCAACCAAAAATTAAGATAATAAAAATAAAAATTGTTAAATAAATGGACAACAATTCCATCATCCGCAGTAGCACTCTGGCAAATTCAACGATCAGAAATTCCGGGTTCAACTCCCGACTGCGGAACAAGTTTTAGTTTTGCAGCAAAATCCAACTTTGTATGAAACACGGACAAATTTATTCATTGTTAATAATAATGGTTAGTTATTCCCATTACAAAATTAATTTTGACCTTGTTGTAATAAATTATTATCAATGAAAAGGTTTATTATCATTGATAATCTTTAATATATTTTTACATTTAATTTTATATAAACAAAAATTGAAGAAAAATATCATGATATAACAAATACAAGAACTTGTCTATCAAAACATCAACCAAAAATTAAGATAATAAAAATAATATTTGTTAAATAAATGGACAACAATTCCATCATCCGCAGTAGCACTCTGGCAAATTCAACGATGAGAGATTTTGGGTTCAACTCCCGGTTGCGGAACAATTTTTAGTTTTGCAGCAAAATCCCACTTTGTATGAAGCATGGACGAATTTATTCATTGTTAATAATAATGGTTTGTTATTCCCATTACAAAATTAATTTTGACCTTATTGTAATAAATTATTATCAATGAAAAAGTTTATTATCATTGTTAATCTTTAATATATTTTTACATTTAATTTTATATAAACATAAAACTGAAGAAAAATATCATGATATAACAAATACAAAAACTTGTCTATCAAAACATCAACCAAAAATTAAGATAATAAAAATAATATTTGTTAAATAAATGGGCAACAATTCAATTGGAAGAAATTTTCCTCTGGAAAAGACTTTTTTTAATCAAAAAATAAAGTTCATTTTTAAAAAATATTAAGAAAAATTGAAATGGACTTTTTTGAAACATTGAAGAAAGTTATCTATTGAGTCATTTATAGAATAAGAAATCTTCTTCTTATTAAGAACTCAACGGGACCCCCTTGAATTCATCAACAAAAAGAGTGGATCCCTGTTGAGTTCTTCTTACACGTTCATTTTGCAAACTCAATTCATCTGATTACTACAAGGATGAACCCAATCCGGAATATGAACCATAAAAGAAAATATCAATTAAACCGATCACAGGAATACCAGTTACAGTACCTATTATCCAAAGAGGAATCCTTCTAGTAGTATCGGCCATTTATCCCACCATCATCTGTAATAGCACTCTGGCAAATTCAACGATGAGAATTTCCGGGTTCAACTCCCAGTTGCGGAACAACTTTTAGTTTTGCAGCAAAATCCCACTTTGTATGAAGCACGGACGAATTTATTCATTGTTAATAATAATGGTTTGTTATTCCCATTACAAAATTAATTTTGACCTTATTGTAATAAATTATTATCAATGAAAAAGTTTATTATCATTGATAATCTTTAATATATTTTTACATTTAATTTTACATAAACATAAAACTGAAGAAAAATATCATGATATAACAAATACAAGAACTTGTCTATCAAAACATCAACCAAAAATTAAGGTAATAAAAGTATAAATTGTTAAATAAATTGGCAACAATTCCATCATCTGCAGTAGCACTCTGGCAAATTCAATGACGAGAATTTCCGGGTTCAACTCCCGGCTGCAGAACAATTTTTAGTTTTGCAGCAAAATCCAACTTTGTATGAAACACGGACGAATTTATTCATTGTTAATAATAATGGTTAGTTATTCCCATTACAAAATTAATTTTGACCTTATTGTAATAAATTATTATCAATGAAAAAGTTTATTATCATTGATAATCTTTAATATATTTTTACATTTAATTTTATATAAACATAAAACTGAAGAAAAATATCATGATATAACAAATACAAGAACTTGTCTATCAAAACATCAACCAAAAATTAAGATAATAAAAATAATATTTGTTAAATAAATGGGCAACAATTCCATCATCTGCAATAGCACTCTGGCAAATTCAACGATGAGAATTTCCGAGTTCAATTCCCGGTTGCAGAACAATTTTTAGTTTTGCAGCAAAATCCCACTTTGTATGAAGCACGGACGAATTTATTCATTGTTAATAATAATGGTTAGTTATTCCCATTACAAAATTAATTTTGACCTTATTCTAATAAATTATTATCAATGAAAAAGTTTATTATCATTGATAATCTTTAATATATTTTTACATTTAATTTTACATAAACATAAAACTGAAGAAAAATATCATGATATAACAAATACAAGAACATGTCTATCAAAACATCAACCAAAAATTACGGTAATAAAAATATAAATTGTTAAATAAATTGGCAACAATTCCATCATCCGCAGTAGCACTCTGGCAAATTCAACGATGAGTATTTTCGGGTTCAACTCCCGGTTTCGAAACAATTTTTAGTTTTGCAGCAAAATCCCACTTTGTATGAAGCACGGACGAAGTTATTCATTGTTAATAATAATGGTCAGTTATTCCCATTACAAAATTAATTTTGACCTTATTGTAATAAATTATTATCAATGAAAAAGTTTATTATCATTGATAATCTTTAATATATTTTTACATTTAATTTTACATAAACATAAAACTGAAGAAAAATATCATGATATAACAAATACAAGAACATGTCTATCAAAACATCAACCAAAAATTACGGTAATAAAAATATAAATTGTTAAATAAATTGGCAACAATTCCATCATCCGCAGTAGCACTCTGGCAAATTCAACGATGAGTATTTTCGGGTTCAACTCCCGGTTTCGAAACAATTTTTAGTTTTGGAGCAAAATCCCACTTTGTATGAAGCACGGACGAAGTTATTCATTGTTAATAACAATGGTTTGTTATTCCTATTACAAAATTAATTTTGATCTTATTGTAATAAATTATTATCAATGAAAAAGTTTATTATCATTGATAATCTTTAATATATTTTTACATTTAATTTTACATAAACATAAAACTGAAGAAAAATATCATGATATAACAAATACAAGAACTTGTCTATAAAAACATCAACCAAAAATTAAGGTAATAAAAATATAAATTGTTAAATAAATTGGCAACAATTCCATCATCCGCAGTGGCACTCTGGCAAATTCAATGATGAGAATTTCTGGGTTCAACTCCCGGCTGCGGAACAATTTTTAGTTTTGCAGCAAAATCCAACTTTGTATGAAGTACGGACGAATTTATTCATTGTTAATAATAATGGTTAGTTATTCCCATTACAAAATTAATTTTGACCTTATTCTAATAAATTATTATCAATGAAAAAATTTTTTATCATTGATAATTCTTTAATATATTTTTACATTTAAGTTTATATAAACATAAAACTGAAGAAAAATATCATGATATAACAAATACAAGAACTTGTCTATCAAAACATCAACCAAAAATTAAGATAATAAAAATAAAAATTGTTAAATAAATGGACAACAATTCCATCATGTGCAGTAGCACTTTGGCAAATTCAACGATGAGAATTTCTGGGTTCAACTCCCGGTTGCGGAACAATTTTTAGTTTTGCAGCGAAATCCAACTTTGTATGAAGTACGGACGAATTTATTCATTGTTAATAATAATGGTTAGTTATTCCTATTACAAAATTAATTTTGACCTTATTGTAATAAATTATTATCAATGAAAAAGTTTATTATCATTGATAATCTTTAATATATTTTTACATATAATCTTATATAAACATAAAACTGTAGAAAAATATCGTGATATAAAAAATACAAGAACTTGTCTATGAAAACATTAACCAAAAATTAAGATAATAAAAATTAAAATTGTTAAATAAATGGACAACAATTCCATCATCCGCAGTAGCACTCTGGCAAATTCAATGATGAGAATTTCCGGGTTCAACTCCCGGCTGCCGAACAATTTTTAGTTTTGCAGCAAAATCCAACTTTGTATGAAGTACGGACGAATTTATTCATTCTTAATAATAATGGTTAGTTATTCCTATTACAAAATTAATTTTGATCTTATTGTAATAAATTATTATCAATGAAAAAGTTTATTATCATTGATAATCTTTAATATATTTTTACATTTAATTTTACATAAACATAAAACTGAAGAAAAATATCACGATATAACAAATACAAGAACTTGTCTATCAAAACATCAACCAAAAATTAAGGTAATAAAAATATAAATTGTTAAATAAATTGGCAACAATTCCATCATCCGCAGTAGCACTCTGGCAAATTCAACGATGAGAATTTCCGGGTTCAACTCCCGGCTGCGGAACAATTGTAATAAATTATTATCAATGAAAAAGTTTATTATCATTGATAATCTTTAATATATTTTTACATTTAATTTTATATTAACATAAAACTAAAGAAAAATATCATGATATAAAAAATACAAGAACTTGTCTATGAAAACATTAACCAAAAATTAAGAAAATAAAAATAAAAATTGTTAAATAGATGGACAACAATTCCATCATCCGCAGTAGCACTCTGGCAAATTCAATTATGAGAATTTCCGGGTTCAACTCCCGGCTGCGGAATAATTTTTAGTTTTGCAGCAAAATCCAACTTTGTATGAAGTACGGACGAATTTATTCATTGTTAATAATAATGGTTAGTTATTCCCATTACAAAATTAATTTTGACCTTATTCTAATAAATTATTATCAATGAAAAAGTTTATTATCATTGATAATTCTTTAATATATTTTTACATTTAAGTTTATATAAACATAAAACTGAAGAAAAATATCATGATATAACAAATACAAGAACTTGTCTATCAAAACATCAACCAAAAATTAAGATAATAAAAATTAAAATTGTTAAATAAATGGACAACAATTCCATCATCCGTAGTAGCACTCTGGCAAATTCAATGATGAGAATTTCCGGGTTCAACACCCGGCTGCGGAACAATTTGTATGAAGTACGGACGAATTTATTCATTCTTAATAATAATGGTTAGTTATTCCTATTAAAAAATTAATTTTGATCTTATTGTAATAAATTATTATCAATGAAAAAGTTTATTATCATTGATAATCTTTAATATATTTTTACATTTAATTTTACATAAACATAAAACTGAAGAAAAATATCATGATATAACAAATACAAGAACTTGTCTATCAAAACATCAACCAAAAATTAAGATAATAAAAATAAAAATTGTTAAATAAATGGACAACAATTCCATCATCCGCAGGAGCACTCTGGCAAATTCAATGATGAGAAATTTCGGGTTCAACTCCCGGCTGTGGAACAAGTTTTAGTTTTTTCAGCAATCCAACTTTGTATGAAACACAGACGAATTTATTCATTGTTAATAATAATGATTAGTTATTCCCATTACAAAATTAATTTTGACCTTATTGTAATAAATTATTATCAATGAAAAAGTTTATTATCATTGATAATCTTTAGTATATTTTTACATTTAATTTTATATAAACATAAAACTGAAGAAAAATATCGTGATATAAAAAATACAAGAACTTGTCTATGAAAACATTAACCAAAAATTAAGATAATAAAAATAAAAATTGTTAAATAGATGGACAACAATTCCATCATCCGCAGTAGCACTTTGGCAAATTAAACGATGAGAATTTCCGGGTACAACTCCCGGTTGCGGAACAATTTTTAGTTTTGCAGCAAAATCCAACTTTGTATGAAGTACGGACGAATTTATTCATTGTTAATAATAATGGTTATTTATTCCTATTACAAAATTAATTTTGACCTTATTGTAATAAATTATTATCAATGAAAAAGTTTATTATCATTGATAATGTCTAATATATTTTTACATTTAATTTTATATAAACATAAAACTGAAGAAAAATATCGTGATATAAAAAATACAAGAACTTGCCTATGAAAACATTAACCAAAAATTAAGATAATAAAAATTAAAATTGTTAAATAAATGGACAACAATTCCATCATCCGTAGTAGCACTCTGGCAAATTCAGTGATGAGAATTTCCGGGTTCAACTCCTGGCTCCGGAACAATTTTTAGTTTTGCAGCAAAATCCAACTTTGTATGAAGTACGGACAAATTTATTCATTCTTAATAATAATGGTTAGTTATTCCTATTACAAAATTAATTTTGATCTTATTGTAATAAATTATTATCAATGAAAAAGTTTATTATCATTGATAATCTTTAATATATTTTTACATTTAATTTTACATAAACATAAAACTGAAGAAAAATATCACGATATAAGAAATACAAGAACTTGTCTATCAAAACATCAACCAAAAATTAAGGTAATAAAAATATAAATTGTTAAATAAATTGGCAACAATTCCATCATCTGCAGTAGCACTCTGGCAAATTCAACGATGAGAATTTCCGGGTTCAACTCCCGGCTGCGGAACAATTTTTATTTTTGCAGCAAAATACAACTTTGTATGAAGCACGGACGAATTTATTCATTGTTAATAATAATGGTTAGTTATTCCTATTACAAAATTAATTTTGACCTTATTGTAATAAATTATTATCAATGATAAAGTTTATTATCATTGATAATCTTTAATATATTTTTACATTTAATTTTATATTAACATAAAACTAAAGAAAAATATCATGATATAAAAAATACAAGAACTTGTCTATGAAAACATTAACCAAAAATTAAGAAAATAAAAATAAAAATTGTTAAATAGATGGACAACAATTCCATCATCCGCAGTAGCACTCTGGCAAATTCAATGATGAGAATTTCCAGGTTCAACTCCCGGCTGCGGAATAATTTTTAGTTTTGCAGCAAAATCCAACTTTGTATGAAGTACGGACGAATTTATTCATTGTTAATAATAATGGTTAGTTATTCCCATTACAAAATTAATTTTGACCTTATTCTAATAAATTATTATCAATGAAAAAGTTTATTATCATTGATAATTCTTTAATATATTTTTACATTTAAGTTTATATAAACATAAAACTGAAGAAAAATATCATGATATAACAAATACAAGAACTTGTCTATCAAAACATCAACCAAAAATTAAGATAATAAAAATAAAAATTGTTAAATAAATGGACAACAATTCCATCATCCGCAGGAGCACTCTGGCAATTTCAATGATGAGAAATTTCGGGTTCAACTCCCGGCTGTGGAACAAGTTTTAGTTTTTTCAGCAATCCAACTTTGTATGAAACACTGACGAATTTATTCATTGTTAATAATAATGATTAGTTATTCCCATTACAAAATTAATTTTGACCTTATTGTAATAAATTATTATCAATGAAAAAGTTTATTATCATTGATAATCTTTAGTATATTTTTACATTTAATTTTATATAAACATAAAACTGAAGAAAAATATCGTGATATAAAAAATACAAGAACTTGTCTATGAAAACATTAACCAAAAATTAAGATAATAAAAATAAAAATTGTTAAATAGATGGACAACAATTCCATCATCCGCAGTAGCACTTTGGCAAATTCAATGATGAGAATTTCCGGGTACAACTCCCGGCTGCGGAACAATTTTTAGTTTTGCAGCAAAATCCAACTTTGTATGAAGTACGGACGAATTTATTCATTGTTAATAATAATGGTTATTTATTCCTATTACAAAATTAATTTTGACCTTATTGTAATAAATTATTATCAATGAAAAAGTTTATTATCATTGATAATCTTTAATATATTTTTACATTTAATTTTATATAAACATAAAACTGAAGAAAAATATCGTGATATAAAAAATACAAGAACTTGTCTATGAAAACATTAACCAAAAATTAAGATAATAAAAATAAAAATTGTTAAATAAATGGACAACAATTCCATCATCCGTAGTAGCACTCTGGCAAATTCAATGATGAGAATTTCCGCGTTCAACTCCCGGCTGCGGAACAATTTTTAGTTTTGCAGCAAAATCCAACTTTGTATGAAGTACAGATGAATTTATTCATTCTTAATAATAATGGTTATTTATTCCTATTACAAAATTAATTTTGATCTTATTGTAATAAATTATTATCAATGAAAAAGTTTATTATCATTGATAATCTTTAATATATTTTTACATTTAATTTTACATAAACATAAAACTGAAGAAAAATATCACGATATAACAAATACAAGAACTTGTCGATCAAAACATCAACCAAAAATTAAGGTAATAAAAATATAAATTGTTAAATAAATTGTCAACAATTCCATCATCTGCAGTAGCACTCTGGCAAATTCAACGATGAGAATTTCCGGGTTCAACTCCAGGCTGCGGAACAATTTTTATTTTTGCAGCAAAATACAACTTTGTATGAAGCACAGACGAATTTATTCATTGTTAATAATAATGGTTAGTTATTCCTATTACTAAATTAATTTTGACCTTATTGTAATAAATTATTATCAATGATAAAGTTTATTATCATTGATAATCTTTAATATATTTTTACATTTAAGTTTATATAAACATAAAACTGAAGAAAAATATCATGATATAACAAATACAAGAACTTGTCTATCAAAACATCAACCAAAAATTAAGATAATAAAAATAAAAATTGTTAAATAAATGGACAACAATTCCATCATCCGCAGGAGCACTATGGCAAATTCAATGATGAGAAATTTCGGGTTCAACTCCCGGCTGTGGAACAAGTTTTAGTTTTTTCAGCAATCCAACTTTGTATGAAACACTGACGAATTTATTCATTGTTAATAATAATGATTAGTTATAACCATTACAAAATTAATTTTGACCTTATTGTGATAAATTATTATCAATGAAAAAGTTTATTATCATTGATAATCTTTAGTATATTTTTACATTTAATTTTATATAAACATAAAACTGAAGAAAAATATCGTGATATAAAAAATACAAGAACTTGTCTATGAAAATATTAACCAAAAATTAAGATAATAAAAATAAAAATTGTTAAATAGATGGACAACAATTCCATCATCCGCAGTAGCACTTTGGCAAATTCAACGATGAGAATTTCCGGGTACAACTCCCGGCTGTGGAACAATTTTTAGTTTTGCAGCAAAATCCAACTTTGTATGAAGTACGGACGAATTTATTCATTGTTAATAATAATGGTTATTTATTCCTATTACAAAATTAATTTTGACCTTATTGTAATAAATTATTATCAATGAAAAAGTTTATTATCATTGATAATCTTTAATATATTTTTACATTTAATTTTATATAAACATAAAACTGAAGAAAAATATCGTGATATAAAAAATACAAGAACTTGTCTATGAAAACATTAACCAAAAATTAAGATAATAAAAATTAAAATTGTTAAATAAATGGACAACAATTCCATCATCCGCAGTAGCACTCTGGCAAATTCAATGATGAGAATTTCTGGGTTCAACTCCCGGCTGCGGAACAATTTTTAGTTTTGCAGCAAAATCCAACTTTGTATGAAGTATGGACGAATTTATTCATTCTTAATAATAATGGTTAGTTATTCCTATTACAAAATTAATTTTGATCTTATTGTAATAAATTATTATCAATGAAAAAGTTTATTATCATTGATAATCTTTAATATATTTTTACATTTAATTTTACATAAACATAAAACTGAAGAAAAATATCACGATATAACAAATACAAGAACTTGTCTATCAAAACATCAACCAAAAATTAGGGTTATAAAAACATAAATTGTTAAATAAATCGGCAACAATTCCATCATCTGCAGTAGCACTCTGGCAAATTTCAACGATGAGAATTTCCGGGTTCAACTCCCGGCTGCGGAACAATTTTTATTTTTGCAGCAAAATACAACTTTGTAGGAAGCACGGACGAATTTATTCATTGTTAATAATAATGGTTAGTGATTCCTATTACTAAATTAATTTTGACCTTATTGTAATAAATTATTATCAATGAAAAAGTTTATTATCATTGATAATCTTTAATATATTTTTACATTTAATTTTATATTAACATAAAACTAAAGAAAAATATCATGATATAAAAAATACAAGAACTTGTCTATGAAAACATTAACCAAAAATTAAGATAATAAAAATAAAAATTGTTAAATAAATGGACAACAATTCCATCATCCGCAGTAGCACTCTGGCAAATTCAATGATGAGAATTTCTGGGTTCAATTCCCGGCTGCGGAAAAATTTTTAGTTTTGCAGCAAAATCCAACTTTGTATGAAGTACGGACGAATTTATTCATTGTTAATAATAATGGTTAGTTATTCCCATTACAAAATTAATTTTGACCTTATTGTAATAAATTATTATCAATGAAAAAGTTTATTATCATTGATAATCTTTAATATATTTTTACATTTAATTTTATATAAACATAAAACTGAAGAAAAATATCATGATATAAAAAATACAAGAACTTGTCTATGAAAACATTAACCAAAAATTAAGATAATAAAATTTAAAATTGTTAAATAAATGGACAACAATTCCATCATCCGCAGTAGCACTCTGGCAAATTCAATGATGAGAATTTCCGGGTTCAACTCCCGGCTACAGAACAATTTTTAGTTTTGCAGCAAAATCCAACTTTGTATGAAGTACGGACGAATTTATTCATTGTTAATAATAATGGTTAGTTATTCCTATTAAAAAATTAATTTTGATCTTATTGTAATAAATTATTATCAATGAAAAAGTTTATTATCATTGATAATCTTTAATATATTTTTACATTTGATTTTACATAAACATAAAACTGAAGAAAAATATCACGATATAACAAATACAAGAACTTGTCTATCAAAACATCAACCAAAAATTAAGGTAATAAAAATATAAATTGTTAAATAAATCGGCAACAATTCCATCATCCGCAGTAGCTCTTTGGCAAATTCAACGATGAGAATTTCCGGGTTCAACTCCCGGTTGCGGAACAATTTTTAGATTTGCAGCGAAATCTAACTTTGTATGAAGAACGGACGAATTTATTCATTGTTAATAATAATGGTTAGTTATTCCTATTACAAAATTAATTTTGACCTTATTGTAATAAATTATTATCAATGAAAAAGTTTATTATCATTGATAATCTTTAATATATTTTTACATATAATCTTATATAAACATAAAACTGTAGAAAAATATCGTGATATAAAAAATACAAGAACTTGTCTATGAAAACATTAACCAAAAATTAAGATAATAAAAATTAAAATTGTTAAATTAATGGACAACAATTCTATCATCCGTAGTAGCACTCTGGCAAATTCAATGATGAGAATTTCCGAGTTCAACTCCCGGCTGCGGAACAATTTTTAGTTTTGCAGCAAAATCCAGCTTTGTATGAAGTACGGACGAATTTATTCATTATTAATAATAATGATTAGTTATTCCCAATACAAAATTAATTTTGACCTTATTCTAATAAATTATTATCAATGAAAAAGTTTATTATCATTGATAATTCTTTAATATATTTCTACTTTTAAGTTTATATAAACATAAAAGTGAAGAAAAATATCATGATATAACAAATACAAGAACTTGTCTATCAAAACATCAACCAAAAATTAAGATAATAAAAAAAATTGTTAAATAAATGGACAATAATTCCATCATCCGCAGTAGCACACTGGCAAATTCAATGATGAAAAATTCCGGGTTCAACTCTTGGTTGTGGAACAATTTTTAGTTTTGCAGCAAAATCCAACTTTGTATGAAACACGGACGAATTAATTCAGTGTTAATAATAATGGTTAGATATTCGTATTACAAAATTAATTTTGACCTTATTGTAATAAATTATTATCAATGAAAAAGTTTATTATCATTGATAATCTTTAATATATTTTCACATTTAATTTTACATAAACATAAAACTGAAGAAAAATATCATGATATAACAAATACAAGAACTTGTTTATCAAAACATCAACCAAAAATTATGGTAATAAAAATATAAATTGGTAAATAAATTGGCAACAATTCCATCATCCGCAGTAGCACTCTGGCAAATTCAACGATGAGTATTTTCGGGTTCAACTCCCGGTTGCGAAACAATTTTTAGTTTTGAAGCAAAATCCCACTTTGTATGAAGCACGGACGAAGTTATTCATTGTTAATAACAATGGTTTGTTATTCCAATTACAAAATTAATTTTGACCTTACTGTAATAAATTATTATCAATGAAAAAGTTTATTATCATTAATAATCTTTAATATATTTTTACATTTAATTTTACGTAAACATAAAACTGAAGAAAAATATCATGATATAACAAATACAAGAACTTGTCTATCAAAACATCAACCAAAAATTAAGGTAATAAAAATATAAATTGTTAAATAAATGGACAACAATTCCATCATCCGCAGTAGCACTATGGCAAATTCAATGATGAGAATTTTCGGGTTCAACTCCCGACTGCGGAACAATTTTTAGTTTTGCAGCAAAATCCAACTTTGTATGAAGCACGGACGAATTTATTCATTGTTAATAATAATGGTTAGTTATTCCTATTACAAAATTAATTTTGACCTTATTGTAATAAATTATTATCAATGAAAAAGTTTATTATCATTGATAATCTTTAATATATTTTTACATTTAATTTTATATAAACATAAAACTGCAGAAAAATATCGTGATTTAAAAAATACAAGAACTTGATTATGAAAACATTAACCAAAAATTAAGATAATAAAAATTAAAATTGTTAAATAAATGGACATCAATTCCATCATTCGCAGTAGCACTCTGGCAAATTCAATGATGAGAATTTCCGGGTTCAACTCCCGGCTGCAGAACAATTTTTAGTTTTGCAGCAAAATCCAACTTTGTATGAAGTACGGACGAATTTATTCATTGTTAATAATAATGGTTAGTTATTCCCATTACAAAATTAATTTTGACCTTATTGTAATAAATTATTATCAATGAAAAAGTTTATTATCATTGATAATCTTTAATATATTTTTACATTTAATTTTATATAAACATAAAACTGAAGAAAAATATCGTGATATAAAAAATACAAAAACTTGTCTATGAAAACATTAACCAAAAATTAAGATAATAAAAATTAAAATTGTTAAATAAATGGACAACAATTCCATCATTCGCAGTAGCACTCCGGCAAATTCAATGATGGGAATTTCCGGGTTTAACTCCCGGCTGCGGAACAATTTTTAGTTTTGCAGCAAAATCCAACTTTGTATGAAGTACGGACGAATTTATTCATTGTTAATAATAATGGTTAGTTATTCCCGTTACAAAATTAATTTTGACCTTATTGTAATAAATTATTATCAATGAAAAAGTTTATTATCATTGATAATCTTTAATATATTTTTACATTTAATTTTATATAAACATAAAACTGAAGAAAAATATCGTGATATAAAAAATACAAGAACTTGTCTATGAAAACATTAACCAAAAATTAAGATAATAAAAATAAAAATTGTTAAATAGATGGACAACAATTCCATCATCCGCAGTAGCACTTTGGCAAATTCAACGATGAGAATTTCTGGGTTCAACTCCCGGCTGTGGAACAATTTTTAGTTTCGCAGCAAAATCCAACTTTGTATGAAGTACGGACGAATTTATTGATTCTTAATAATAATGGTAAGTTATTCCTATTACAAAATTAATTTTGACCTTATTGTAATAAATTATTATCAATGAAAAAGTTTATTATCATTGATAATCTTTAATATATTTTTACATTTAATTTTATATATACATAAAACTGAAGAAAAATACCGTGATATAAAAAATACAAGAACTTGTCTATGAAAACATTAACCAAAAATTAAGATAATAAAATTAAAAATTGTTAAATGGTTGGACAACAATTCCATCATCCGCAGTAGCACTTTGGCAAATTCAACGATTAGAATTTCCGGGTTCAACTCCCGGCTGCGGAACATTTTTTAGTTTTGCAGCAAAATCCAACTTTGTATGAAGTACCGACGAATTTATTCATTGTTAATAATAATGGTTATTTATTCCTATTACAAAATTAATTTTGACCTTATTGTAATAAATTATTATCAATGAAAAAGTTTATTATCATTGATAATCTTTAATATATTTTTACATTTAATTTTATATAAACATAAAACTGAAGAAAAATATCGTGATATAAAAAATACAAGAACTTGTCTATGAAAACATTAACCAAAAATTAAGATAATAAAAATAAAAATTGTTAAATAGATGGACAACAATTCCATCATCCGTAGTAGCACTTTGGCAAATTCAACGATGAGAATTTCTGGGTTCAACTCCCGGCTGCGGAAAAATTTTTAGTTTTGCAGAAAAATCCAACTTTGTATGAAGTACGGATGAATTTATTCATTCTTAATAATAATGGTAAGTTATTCCTATTACAAAATTAATTTTGACCTTATTGTAATAAATTATTATCAATGAAAAAGTTTATTATCATTGATAATCTTTAATATATTTTTACATTTAATTTTATATAAACATAAAACTGAAGAAAAATATCGTGATATAAAAAATACAAGAACTTGTCTATGAAAACATTAACCAAAAATTAAGATAATAAAAATTAAAATTGTTAAATAAATGGACAATAATTCCATCATTCGCAGTAGCACTCTGGCAAATTCAATGATGAGAATTTCTGGGTTCAACTCCCGGCTGCGGAACAATTTTTAGTTTTGCAGCAAAATCCAACTTTGTATGAAGTACGGACGAATTTATTCATTGTTAATAATAATGGTTAGTTATTCCCATTGCAAAATTAATTTTGACCTTATTGTAATAAATTATTATCAATGAAAAAGTTTATTATCATTGATAATCTTTAATATATTTTTACATTTAATTTTATATAAACATAAAACTGAAGAAAAATATCGTGATATAAAAAATACAAGAACTTGTCTATGAAAACATTAACCAAAAATTAAGATAATAAAAATAAAAATTGTTAAATAAATGGACAACATTTCCATCATCCGTAGTAGCACTTTGGCAAATTCAACGATGAGAATTTCTGGGTTCAACTCTCGGCTGCGGAACAATTTTTAGTTTTGCAGCAAAATACAACTTTGTATGAAGTACGGACGAATTTATTCATTCTTAATAATAATGGTAAGTTATTCCCATTACAAAATTAATTTTGACCTTATTGTAATAAATTATTATCAATGAAAAAGTTTATTATCATTGATAATCTTTAATATATTTTTACATTTAATTTTATATAAACATAAAACTGCAGAAAAATATCGTGATTTAAAAAATACAAGAACTTGATTATGAAAACATTAACCAAAAATTAAGATAATAAAAATTAAAATTGTTAAATAAATGGACATCAATTCCATCATTCGCAGTAGCACTCTGGCAAATTCAATGATGAGAATTTCCGGGTTCAACTCCCGGCTGCAGAACAATTTTTAGTTTTGCAGCAAAATCCAACTTTGTATGAAGTACGGACGAATTTATTCATTGTTAATAATAATGGTTAGTTATTCCTATTACAAAATTAATTTTGACCTTATTGTAATAAATTATTATCAATGAAAAAGTTTATTATCATTGATAATCTTTAATATATTTTTACATTTAATTTTATATAAACATAAAACTGCAGAAAAATATCGTGATATAAAAAATACAAAAACTTGTCTATGAAAACATTAACCAAAAATTAAGATAATAAAAATTAAAATTGTTAAATAAATGGACAACAATTCCATCATTCGCAGTAGCACTCCGGCAAATTCAATGATGGGAATTTCCGGGTTTAACTCCCGGCTGCGGAACAATTTTTAGTTTTGCAGCAAAATCCAACTTTGTATGAAGTACGGACGAATTTATTCATTGTTAATAATAATGGTTAGTTATTCCCGTTACAAAATTAATTTTGACCTTATGGTAATAAATTATTATCAATGAAAAAGTTTATTATCATTGATAATCTTTAATATATTTTTACATTTAATTTTATATAAACATAAAACTGAAGAAAAATATCGCGATATAAAAAATACAAGAACTTGTCTATGAAAACATTAACCAAAAATTAAGATAATAAAAATAAAAATTGTTAAATAGATGGACAATAATTCCATCATCCGCAGTAGCACTTTGGCAAATTCAACGATGAGAATTTTCGGGTTCAACTCCCGGTTGCGGAACAATTTTTAGTTTTGCAGCGAAATCTAACTTTGTATGAAGTACGGACGAATTTATTCATTGTTAATAATAATGGTTAGTTATTCCTATTACATAATTAATTTTGACCTTTTTGCAATAAATTATTATCAATGAAAAAGTTTATTATCATTGATAATCTTTAATATATTTTTACATATAATCTTATATAAACATAAAACTGCAGAAAAATATCGTGATATAAAAAATACAAGAACTTGTCTATGAAAACATTAACCAAAAATTAAGATAATAAAAATTAAAATCGTTAAATAAATGGACAACAATTCTATCATTTGCAGTAGCATTCTGGCAAATTCAACGATGAGAATTTCCGGGTTCAACTCCCGGCTGCGGAACAATTTTTAGTTTTGCAGCAAAATCCAACTTTGTATGAAGTACGGACGAATTTATTCATTATTAATAATAATGGTTAGTTATTCCCATTACAAAATTAATTTTGACCTTATTCTAATAAATTATTATCAATGAAAAAGTTTATTATCATTGATAATTCTTTAATATATTTTTACATTTAAGTTTATATAAACATAAAACTAAAGAAAAATATCATGATATAACAAATACAAGAACTTGTCTATCAAAACATCAACAAAAAATTAAGATAATAAAAAAAATTGTTAAATAAATGGACAAAAATTCCATCATCCGCAGTAGCACTCTGGCAAATTCAATGTTGAGAAATTCTGGGTTCAACTCCTGGCTGTGGAACAATTTTTAGTTTTGCAGCAAAATCCAACTTTGTATGAAACACGAACGAATTAATTCATTGTTAATAATAATTGTTAGATATTCATATTACAAAATTAATTTTGACCTTATTGTAATAAATTATTATCAATGAAAAAGTTTATTATCATTGATAATCTTTAATATATTTTTACATTTAATTTTACATAAACATAAAACTTAAGAAAAATATCATGATATAACAAATACAAGAACATGCCTATCAAAACATCAACCAAAAATTACGGTAATAAAAATATAAATTGTTAAATAAATTGGCAACAATTCCATCATCCGCAGTAGCACTCTGGCAAATTCAACGATGAGTATTTTCGGGTTCAACTCCCGGTTGTGAAACAATTTTTAGTTTTGCAGCAAAATCCCACTTTGTATGAAGCACGGACGAAGTTATTCATTGTTAATAACAATGGTTTGTTATTCCCATTACAAAATTAATTTTGATCTTATTGTAATAAATTATTATCAATGAAAAAGTTTATTATCATTGATAATCTTTATCATATTTTTACATTTAATTTTACATAAACATAAAATTGAAGAAAAATATCATGATATAACAAATACAAGAACTTGTCTATCAAAACATCAACCAAAAATTAAGGTAATAAAAATATAAATTGTTAAATAAATTGGCAACAATTCCATCATCCGCAGTAGCTCTCTGGCAAATTCAATGATGAGAATTTCTGGGTTCAACTCCCGGCTGCGGAACAATTTTTGGTTTTGCAGCAAAATCCAACTTTGTATGAAGTACGGACGAATTTATTCATTGTTAATAATAATGGTTAGTTATTCCCATTACAAAATTAATTTTGACCTTATTCTAATAAATTATTATCAATGAAAAAGTTTATTATCATTGATAATTCTTTAATATATTTTTACATTTAAGTTTATATAAAACATAATACTGAAGAAAAACATCATGATATAACAAATACAAGAACTTGTCTATCAAAACATCAACCAAAAATTAAGATAATAAAAATAAAAATTGTTAAATAAATGGACAACAATTCCATCATCTGCAGTAGCACTTTGGCAAATTCAACGATGAGAATTTCCGGGTTCAACTTCCGGCTGCGGATCATTTTTTAGTTTTGCAGCAAAATCCAACTTTGTATGAAGTATGGACGAATTTATTCATTGTTAATAATAATGGTTAGTTATTCCTATTACAAAATTAATTTTGACCTTATTGTAATAAATTATTATCAATGAAAAAGTTTATTATCATTGATAATCTTTAATATATTTTTACATTTAATTTTATATAAACATAAAACTGCAGAAAAATATCGTGATTTAAAAAATACAAGAACTTGCCTATGAAAACATTAACCAAAAATTAAGATAATAAAAATTAAAATTGTTAAATAAATGGACAACAATTCCATCATTGGCAGTAGCACTCTGGCAAATTCAATGATGAGAATTTCCGGGTTCAACTCCCGGCTGCGGAACAATTTTTAGTTTTGCAGCAAAATCCAACTTTGTATGAAGTACGGATGAATTTATTCATTGTTAATAATAATGGTTAGTTATTCCCATTACAAAATTAATTTTGACCTTATTGTAATAAATTATTATCAATGAAAAAGTTTATTATCATTGATAATCTTTAATATATTTTTACATTTAAGTTTACATAAACATAAAACTGAAGAAAAATATCATGATATAACAAATACAAGAACTTGTCTATCAAAACATCAACCAAAAATTAAGATAATAAAAATAAAAATTGTTAAATAAATGGACAACAATTCCATCATCTGCAGTAGCACTCTGGCAAATTCAATGATGAGAAATTCTGGGTTCAACTCCCGGATGTGGAACAAGTTTTAGTTTTTTCAGCAATCCAACTTTGTATGAAACACGGACGAATTTATTCATTGTTAATAATAATAGTTAGTTATTCCCATTACATAATTAATTTTGACGTTATTGTAATAAATTATTATCAATGAAAAAGTTTATTATCATTGATGATCTTTAATATATTTTTACATTTAATTTTATATAAACATAAAACTGCAGAAAAATATCGTGATATAAAAAATACAAGAACTTGTCTATGAAAACATTAACCAAAAATTAAGATAATAAAAATAAAAATTGTTAAATAAATGGACAACAATTCCATCATCCGCAGTAGCACTTTGGCAAATTCAACGATGAGAATTTCTAGGTTCAACTCCCGGCTGTGGAACAATTTTTAGTTTTGCAGCAAAATCCAACTTTGTATGAAGTACGGACGAATTTATTCATTCTTAATAATAATGGTAAGTTGTTCCTATTACAAAATTAATTTTGACCTTATTGTAATAAATTATTATCAATAAAATGTTTATTATCATTGATAATCTTTAATATATTTTTACATTTAATTTTATATATACAAAAAACTGAAGAAAAATATCATGATATAAAAAACACAAGAACTTGTCTATGAAAACATTAACCAAAAATTAAGATAATAAAATTAAAAATTGTTAAATGGATGGACAACAATTCCATCATCCGCAGTAGCACTTTGGCAAATTCGACAATTAGAATTTCTGGGTTCAACCCCTGGCTGCGGAACATTTTTTAGTTTTGCAGCAAAATCCAACTTTGTATGAAGTACGGACGAATTTATTCATTGTTAATAATAATGGTTAGTTATTCCTATTACAAAATTAATTTTGATCTTATTGTAATAAATTATTATCAATGAAAAAGTTTATTATCATTGATAATCTTTAATATATTTTTACATTTAATTTTACATAAACATAAAACTGAAGAAAAATATCATGATATAACAAATACAAGAACTTGTCTATCAAAACATCAACCAAAAATTAAGGTAATAAAAATATATATTGTTAAATAAATTGGCAACAATTCCATCATCCGCAGTAGCACTCTGGCAAATTCAATGATGAGAATTTCCGGGCTCAACTCCCGGCTGCGGAACAATTTTTAGTTTTGCAGCAAAATCCAACTTTGTATGAAGTACGGACGAATTTATTCATTCTTAATAATAATGGTTAGTTATTCCCATTACAGAATTAATTTTGACCTTATTGTAATAAATTATTATCAATGAAAAAGTTTATTATCATTGATAATCTTTAATATATTTTTACATTTAATTTTATATAAACATAAAACTGAAGAAAAATGTCGTGATATAAAAAATACAAGAACTTGTCTATGAAAACATTAACCAAAAATTAAGATAATAAAAATAAAAATTGTTAAATAGATGGACAACAATTCCATCATCCGCAGTAGCACTTTGGCAAATTCAACGATTAGAATTTCCGGTTTCAACTCCCGACTGCGGAACATTTTTTAGTTTTGCAGCAAAATCCAACTTTGTATGAAGTACGGACGAATTTATTCATCCTTAATAATAATGGTAAGTTATTCCTATTAAAAAATTAATTTTGACCTTATTGTAATAAATTATTATCAATGAAAAAGTTTATTATCATTGATAATCTTTAATATATTTTTACATTTAATTTTATATATACCTAAAATTGAAGAAAAATATCGTGATATAAAAAATAAAAGAACTTGTGTATGAAAACATTAACCAAAAATTAAGATAATAAAAATAAAAATTGTTAAATAAATGGACAACAATTCCATCATCCGCAGTAGGTCTCTGACAAATTCAACGATGAGAATTTTCGGGTTCAACTCCGTCTGCGGAACAATTTTTAGTTTTGCAGCAAAATCCAACTTTGTATGAAGTACGGACGAATTTATTCATTCTTAATAATAATGGTAAGTTATTCCTATTACAAAATTAATTTTGACCTTATTGTAATAAATTATTATCAATGAAAAAGTTTATTATCATTGATAATCGTTAATATATTTTTACATTTAATTTTATATATACATAAAACTGAAGAAAAATATCGTGATATAAAAAATACAAGAACTTGTCTATGAAAACATTAACCAAAAATTAAGATAATAAAAATAAAAATTGTTAATTAGATGGACAACAATTCCATCAACCGCAGTAGCACTTTGGCAAATTCAACGATGAGAATTTCCGGGTTCAACTCCCGGCTGCGGAACAATTTTTAGTTTTGCAGCAAAATCCAACTTTGTATGAAGTACGGACGAATTTATTCATTGTTAATAATAATGGTTAGATATTCATATTACAAAATTAATTTTGACCTTATTGTAATAAATTATTCTCAATGAAAAAGTTTATTATCATTGATAATCTTTAATATATTTTTACATTTAATTTTACATAAACATAAAACTGTAGAAAAATATCATGATATAACAAATACAAGAACTTGTCTATCAAAACATCAACCAAAAATTAAGGTAACAAAAATATAAATTGTTAAATAAATTGGCAACAATTCCATCATCCGCAGTAGCACTCTGGCAAATTCAATGATGAGAATTTTCGGGTTCAACTCCCGGCTGCGGAACAATTTTTAGTTTTGCAGCAAAATCCAACTTTGTATGAAGCACGGACGAATTTATTCATTGTTAATAATAATGGTTAGTTATTCCTATTACAAAATTAATTTTGACCTTATTGTAATAAATTATTATCAATGAAAAAGTTTATTATCATTGATAAACTTTATTATATTTTTACATTTAATTTTATATAAACATAAAACTGAAGAAAAATATCCTGATATAAAAAATAAAAGAACTTGTCTATGAAAACATTAACCAAAAATTAAGATAATAAAAATAAAAATTGTTAAATAAATGGACAACAATTCCATCATCCGCAGTAGGTCTCTGACAAATTCAACGATGAGAATTTCCGGGTTCAACTCCGGCTGCGGAACAATTTTTAGTTTTGCAGCAAAATCCAACTTTGTATGAAGCACGGACGAATTTATTCATTGTTAATAATAATGGTTAGTTATTCCCATTACAAAATTAATTTTGACCTTATTGTAATAAATTATTGTCAATGAAAAAGTTTATTATCATTGATAATCTTTAATATATTTTTACATTTAATTTTATATAAACATAACACTGAAGAAAAATATCGTGATATAAAAAATACAAGAACTTGTCTATGAAAACATTAACCAAAAATTAAGATAATAAAAATTAAAATTGTTAAATAAATGGACAACAATTCCATCATCCGTAGTAGCACTCTGGCAAATTCAATGATGAGAATTTTCGGGTTCAACACCCGGCTGCGGAACAATTTTTAGTTTTGCAGCAAAATCCAACTTTGTATGAAGTACGGACGAATTTATTCATTCTTAATAATAATGGTTAGTTATTCCTATCACAAAATTAATTTTGATCTTATTGTAATAAATTATTATCAATGAAAAAGTTTATTATCATTGATAAACTTTAATATATTCTTACTTTTAATTTTATATAAACATAAAACTGAAGAAAAATATCATGATATAACAAATACAAGAACTTGTCTATCAAAACATCAACCAAAAATTAAGATAATAAAAATAATATTTGTTAAATAAATCGGCAATAATTCCATTATCTGCAATAGCACTCTGGCAAATTCAACGATGAGAATTTCCAAGCTCAACTCCCGGTTGCGGAACAATTTTTAGTTTTGCAGCAAAATCCCACTTTGTATGAAGCACGGACGAATTTATTCATTGTTAATAATAATGGTTAGTTATTCCCATTACAAAATTAATTTTGACCTTATTCTAATAAATTATTATCAATAAAAAAGTTTATTATCATTGATAATCTTTAATATATTTTTACATTTAATTTTACATTAAACATAAAACTGAAGAAAAATACCATGATATAATAAATACAAGAACTTGTCTATCAAAACATCAACCAAAAATTACGGTAATAAAAATATATAAATTGTAAAATAAATTGGTAACAATTCCATCATCTGTAGTAGCACGTACTCTGGCAAATTAAATGATGAGAATTTCCGGGTTCAACTCCTGGCTGCGGAACAATTTTTAGTTTTGCAGCAAAATCCAACTTTGTATGAAGCACGGACGAATTTATTCATTGTTAATAATAATGGTTAGTTATTCCTATTACAAAATTAATTTTGAGCTTATTGTAATAAATTATTATCAATGAAAAAGTTTATTATCATTGATAATCTTTAATATATTTTTACATTTAATTTTATATAAACATAAAACTGAAGAAAAATATCATGATATAAAAAATACAAGAACTTGTCTATGAAAACATCAACCAAAAATTAAGATAATAAAAATAAAAATTGTTAAATAAATGGACAACAATTCCATCATCTGTAGTAGCACTCTGGCAAATTCAACGATGAGAATTTCCGGGTTCAACTCCCGGCTGCGGAACAATTTTTAGTTTTGCAGCAAAATCCAACTTTGTATGAAGCACGGACGAATTTATTCATTGTTAATAATAATGGTTTGTTATTCCTATTACAAAATTAATTTTGACCTTATTGTAATAAATTATTATCAATGAAAAAGTTTATTATCATTGATAATCTTTAATATATTTTTACATTTAATTTTATATAAACATAAAACTGAAGAAAAATATCATATCATAAAAAATACAAGAACTTGTCTATGAAAACATCAACCAAAAATTAAGATAATAAAAATTAAAATTGTTAAATAAATGAACAACAATTCCATCATCCGCAGTAGCACTCTGGCAAATTCAACCATGAGAATTTCTAGGTTCAACTCCCGGCTGCGGAACAATTTTTAGTTTTGCAGCAAAATCCAACTTTGTATGAAGCATGGATGAATTTATTCATTGTTAATAATAATCGTTAATTATTCCCATTACAAAATTAATTTTGACCTTATTGCAATAAATTATTATCAATGAAAAAGTTTATTATCATTGATAATCTTTAATATGTTTTTACATTTAATTTTATATAAACATAAAACTGAAGAAAAATATCATGATATAACAAATACAAGAACTTGTCTATCAAAACATCAACCAAAAATTAAGATAATAAAAATAATATTTGTTAAATAAATCTGCAACAATACCATCATCTGCTATAGCACTCTGGCGAATTCAACAATGAGAATTTTTGGGTTCAACTCCCAGTTGCGGAACAATTTTTAGTTTTGCATCAAAATCCCACTTTGTATGAAGCACAAACGAATTTATTCATTGTTAATAATAATGGTTAGTTATTCCCATTACAAAATTAATTTTGACCTTATTCTAATAAATTATTATCAATGAAAAAGTTTATTATCATTGATAATCTTTAATATATTTTTACATTTAATTTTGCATAAACATAAAACTGAAGAAAAATATCATGATATAACAAATACAAGAACTTGTCTATCAAAACATCAACCAAAAATTACGGTAATAAAAATATATAAATTGTAAAATAAATTGGTAACAATTCCATCATCTGCAGTAGCACTCTGGCAAATTAAATGATGAGAATTTCCGGGTTCAACTCCTGGCTGCGGAACAATTTTTAGTTTTGCAGCAAAATCCAACTTTGTATGAAGCACAGACGAATTTATTCATTGTTAATAATAATGGTTAGTTATTCCTATTACAAAATTAATTTTGAGCTTATTGTAATAAATTATTATCAATGAAAAAGTTTATTATCATTGATAATCTTTAATATATTTTTACATTTAATTTTACATAAACATAAAACTGAAAAAAAATATCATGATATAACAAATAGAAGAACTTGTCTATCAAAACATCAACCAAAAATTACGGTAATAAAAATATATAAATTGTAAAATAAATTGGTAACAATTCCATCATCTGCTGTAGCACGTACTCTGGCAAATTAAATGATGAGAATTTCCGGGTTCAACTCTCGGCTGCGGAACAATTTTTAGTTTTGCAGCAAAATCCAACTTTGTATGAAGGACGGACGAATTTATTCATTGTTAATAATAATGGTTAGTTATTCCCATTACAAAATTAATTTTGACCTTATTCTAATAAATTATTATCAATGAAAAAGTTTATTATCATTGATAATTCTTTAATATATTTTTACATTTAATTTTATATAAATATAAAACTGAAGAAAAATATCATGATATAACAAATACAAGAACTTGTCTATCAAAACATCAACCAAAAATTAAGATAATAAAAATAAAATTGTTAAATAAATGGACAACAATTCCATCATCCGCAGTAGCACTCTGGCAAATTCAACGATGAGAAATTTCGGGTTCAACTGCCGGCTGCGGAACAAGTTTTAGTTTTGCAGCAAAATCCAACTTTGTATGAAACACGGACGAATTTATTCATTGTTAATAATAATGGTTAGTTATTCCCATTAAAAAAATTAATTTTGACCTTATTGTAATAAATTATTATCAATGAAAAAGTTTATTATCATTGATAATCTTTAATATATTTTTACATTTAATTTTATATAAACAAAAAACTGAAAAAAAATATCATGATATAACAAATACAAGAACTTGTCTATCAAAACATCAACCAAAAATTAAGATAATAAAAATAATATTTGTTAAATAAATCGGCAACAATTCCATCATCTGCAATAGCACTCTGGCAAATTCAACGATGAGAATTTTCGGGTTCAACTCCCGGTTGCGGAACAATTTTTAGTTTTGCAGCAAAATCCCACTTTGTATGAAGCATGGACGAATTTATTCATCGTTAATAATAATGGTTAGTTATTCCCATTACAAAATTAATTTTGACCTTATTCTAATAAATTATTATCAATGAAAAAGTTTATTATCATTGATAATTCTTTAATATATTTTTACATTTAATTTTATATAAACATAAAACTGAAGAAAAATATCATGATATAACAAATACAAGAACTTGTCTATCAAAACATCAACCAAAAATTAAGATAATAAAAATAAAATTGTTAAATAAGTGGACAACAATTCCATCATCCGCAGTAACACTCTGGCAAATTCAACGATGAGAAATTTTGGGTTCAACTGCCGGCTGCGGAACAAGTTTTAGTTTTGCAGCAAAATCCAACTTTGTATGAAACACGGACGAATTTATTCATTGTTAGTAATAATGGTTAGTTATTCCCATTACAAAATTAATTTTGACCTTATTCAAATTTATCCGTATACTCAGATACGGACATTGTACCCTGCTTCAGTTGCAGTAATTCAAGTTCCTTGACCGTTCTAGCAGAATTCGGGAAGTACTTCTTATAAAATTCCACTTGGAAGGCACCCCATGTGATAGGACCATTCCCCTGTTGTAGGAGACGTCGAGCCCCTTGCCACCAATGCGATGCTTCTCCCGTGAGCAGATAGGTAGCAAATTCAACACGTTGCTCTTCAGGCACCAACTGCGCTTGCAGTGCTCGCTCTATGGCCTGAAACCAAGTATCAGCTTCAGTCGGATCGGTGGTTCCCTTGAACTTAGGTGGATTAACCTTTAAGAAAGTTGCTAGTGTCATCGGGCCCTGAGCTACAATTCCACTATTGCCATTATTGTTTATCTGTTGCCCAAGAGCCTCCGCAGTGGCCTGCATAGCAGCAGCCATATTCTCCAACGCCGCCATAAGGTTTACCGGGTTATTCGGGTTGACTTCCGGTTCCTGCGTACTAGTACGATCTCTCTCACGTCCCTGACTGGGTCCACGAGGCGCCATCTGGTTCCTATACACACCAAACAATCGATATCAAGTTGATCAGTCTCAATATCGGAAGTATAGTGCTTCAAAGTACCAAAGGTACACTCATGGACTTCATGCTAGATGTATCAGTTAGATACCCTAACTAGCACAGGCACAGACTCAGAGTATGCATTGAAGCATAAGCAGTTCCATCCCTCAGGCTCACGAGGACGAACTGCTCTGATACCATAATGTAACACCCTAATATTCAGATCCTTATGCTCGAGTCATAAGTCAATGATATTACGGTGGTACGACTCTCAGGTGGATTTTTAATATATAAATATAGGTAATTTCAAAAGGAGTATTAATCGAGAAGCCTGAAAGGAGTAGAAATAAAATCGCGAAGACGTATCACTCACGTTTCGACAACGAAAAGTTAAACCGCGAAGCCAAAGCGATATACGGACAAGGCATAAAGGAGATTAAGAGATAGATAACAGATAGATATATATAACATAAATAAATAGCCACTAGTCGCGACCCGCGAAGTTTAGGCCGGCTAGGGTACAGTATGAAAGTAGTTGACAACAGTACATCCTAATCTCTCCCAAAGGAAACATAAGAGCCTCTATAGGCAAGTTCCAAAAGAGTTCAACACATAATATAATATCTTCTAAACAAAGGTGGAGAGATTCTAAGCAAAACACAAGTAGAGAAAATAAAGATCTTCGCCGGCTCTCAGACGAACCACAGCTCACTTCTGAGCACCTGGACCTGTATCTGAAAAACAAGAGATATATACGGAATGAGAACCCCGGGCCCATGGGTTCCCAGTACGGTAAAAGTGCCAAACAAATACAATGCACTGTAATAAAAACTCACTAAGCATCCTAAACTCCTTTTCACCAAGTATCCAGCCTAGATTCTCACTAATCCATAAATAGGCATCTGTCGTAAGGGGATACTAAATCTAGTTCATGTTACACATGTTTTCCCAATCCGCTGATTCTTTCACGAATCAGACTCAGAATCATAAGCAAAACCATTACCAGTTGTTCTGCCTCAGCAACTCTATATCAATACATCATACCCTTGCCTGGAGCCAGTGAAATCACATCACTACGTCCACCAAGGGGGCTCAAATGATCTCATTTAAAAATCATCATCATTATGCAATCGCATTATCAATTCATCTCATCAAGAACAGCCCCCAACATCCACCAACACCATCATGAGGGATCTCTCAGTTGTACAAACACAAGCAATACAGTCAAGTAATACACAAATAAGGTACAAGTAGAACAAGTAGCATGTAATCAGGTAACATAGCATATATGATATAGAAATCCAAAACAAATAGGCAAACCCAAACAATTCAAACATATGCAAATGATGTATGCCTGCCCTATGGCTGATGATATCATCTGTCGGTTACCAAGCCAACCCGACGTGTCCGGTAGCTAACCCGGGCACAGTCTCTCTGTTGCGTATTAATATCATTAGAGGGAATATGTGCCCTGTCACCATTAGAGGGTATATGCGCCCTGTCGCCATTAGAGGGTATATGCGCCCTGTCGCCATTAGAGGGTATCTGCGCCCTGTCGCCATTAGAGGGTATCTGCGCCCTGTCGCCATTAGAGGGTATCGGTGCCCTGTCACCCTTACAACCAGAGAGAAAACACAAGCATTGACCCGGAGCAAGCGGGACGTACCACAACCCTTGCTACTACCCAGGTAAAACTCGTATCTCAGATAGTGGGAGTGCAATTCACAATTATCAATAATTCAGCATAAACATGCATGAATCCTCATCCATGGATCAACATCCATTTCAGCCATCCGGCTCACGGTTAAATCCATAACCAGCCAATATTCATAGCATACACAGCTATTCCGGCTCACGGTTCAATCCAGAACCAGCCAATATTCATAGCATACACAGCTATCCCGGCTCACGGTTCAATCCAGAACCAGCCAATTCATAAACAATTACGGCCCTTCGGCCAAAGGCATAACAAGCACTTCCACTACCATCCTCCACATCTCACATAATCCTCAATGATCCTCATTGATTATTCATTTTCCCCTTGCTTCACTCGCAAGTTATCTCATTCACTAGCCCTTTTCTAATAGCTAGGCATATCATAAAGATTTAAGATATAAGTGGTGAGATCGGAGGCTTAGAAGTATGAGATTTGACTTTTAAAACTCAAATATCAACTTTGGCATGAAAACAATGCCACGCGTACGCGTACTCCACGCGCACGCGTGGATGTCCTCAAAAACTCATCGACGCGCAAGCATCATGCACGCTAACGCGTGGATTAAAAATTTGCCAAATCGACGCGCACGCGTCAACCACGCGTACGCGTAGATACTCTCGTGCCCCAGGCACAAAGCTGGCACAGTTCTGGCACAACTCTCTGGAAAAATGGCTGGGCATTGGGTGCAGCACTATCGGCGCGCCCGCGCACATCACGCGCACGCGTGGATGGCGTTTTCTGGAAGATCGGCGCGTACGCGCCAAGTGCGCCCACGCGCAAGGGGTTGTTCTGCTAAAAATTTTTCTAAGTTAAAAACTGCAGAATTCACAGCTTCAACCCCCAATCTTCCGACGGACATAACTTCCTCATTTTAAATCGTTTTTCACCCGTTCTTCGAACGGCATGGACATCCCGGATCCAATTTCATTTCTAAACAGATTTGGCACAAAACAAAGATCCGTAGTCCAAGTTATGTCCCGTCAAAGTATGCCCAAAAAAATATATTTTCATATGAAACCACAAAGTGCCATTTTCAAAACAAGCCATTTTCAACTCTTTTCAAAATCAGTCAAAACATGCCATTTTCATCCCTTTTCTTTGAAATCAATCAAAATACATCAATTTCAACATCAAGCCTCCTCAACTCACACATTGACACTTTACCACAATATACAAAATCACTATCCCATCATTTTAACCCACTTCACCCAAGTGGCTCAAACTCAAACATATTGACATATCATATACTCTTCCTCATGCCAATTCTCAACAATACTATTCCCAATCAACCATCATTATACATAACCTGTAACATACTCACTATCACGTGGTTTCACCCCCAAATCAACCTTAATCATTTCTCAAGCATATATCACAACATACATATCTCTCACGCATTATCATCCCATCAAGGCATCAAAAATCATACTCACATATATGACCACATAATATATCTCAACCAAAATCAAACATACCTCATCTATACTATTTCACCCGAAATTTACCAATTTCCACACTTCAACTCCTCAAACCTCATTATTCAATAACCAACCCAATCATTCATATATTCATTATATGAAATTCATCCAATTACTTGTGTCATCATACAATGCACACATCAACTTACCTTTCTTACCTCTTTCCGGCCTCCGGCCCAAAATATACGGCCTCCGGCCCAATTTCACAATTTAAATGCATAAATCACAATTCAATACTCATTACCCAAATCATCAATTCACATTACATACCAACTATGCATATTAGCATCAACCATTTACACAATCCAAACTTAATCCTAGGGGCATCTAGCCTAGGAATTCTCATCACATCACACGGTACTTAAATGAAACTTAAACCGTACCTCTTGTAGCCAAATCAATTGAGCCTCTTCTTTGGAAGTCTCCACCAACCTTAGCTCCAAGCCTCACCAAAGCTCCACAAGCAATACCAACCTCCCAATTGTGCATCAAAATCACCAAATACACTAACATAACCAATATCACATACATACATCAACCTAGGGCTCATAAAAATGATAAATCACAAGGGTTTGAGCACTTCTTACCTCAGCCCATATGAAGTAGGGATAGAACCCACTTAGAATCCATGTTGGAGTATCCCTAAACACCCAAAATCACAAGATTTCAACACTAACTTCCCAAAAACGTGTAACAGTGGGAAATTTCGAAAACTGGGCAGAGATAAATGGAATACTCACCACAAAACTTAGATAAAAATGTAGAGGATGAGAAGAGCGACGCGTGGCCGCAAACGGCTCGTCAATCGGAGCTCCGTAGCTCAAGTTATGGTGATTTGAAGATCAAAGAGAGTTAGGTTTTCTCTCTTCTCTCCTCTCTTCTTAATTCAGCGCCCCCACACTCCTCTTTTAGGGTAAAAATGAGCTGAAATGCTCATAACTAATGTTTATATATGTTGGGTCTTGGGCCCACTTAGGCCCAGTTCACTTATTGTTGTCCGTTGGCCCAATTTTGGACCAAAACCTTTAAGATTAGCGCTCCAAATCGCACTTTAAATATTTCTACCTCCCCTAATCATAATTCCTCATTTCTTAATATTATTTACTCATAATCAATTTTCTCAGCTACAGTATCAGACAGGTCTCAGCCGGTACTGCCGGTTAAAATTCCACTGCGCGCTTTTACGCAGAAAACTATGTCTTCCGACTCGGAAAATTTCACTGAATCCAAATATCATATTGAAATCATCAAATTCCAATTGCCAAATCTTCCAACCATATTCGCTCCTACTTAACTCATTATTTAATTAATTTCGGTTAGACCGGGTATTACATTCTACCCCCCTAACAGAAATTTTCGCCCTCGAAAATTCCATCCATCCCTACGAGTACGTGAGCATAGTATGCCTCTATATCAGACACATAACAGTTCCAAGGTCCTTTTACTCTGCGCGCTTCCGTTGCCGCGCTCTGATTTCTCCATTCCTGAGGGTCTCGGTCGTTCGTTCAACGCCGACCAACAGTCTCGTTCCTTAATTTTACCGTCTCATCAATCCACACCCTATTAAATCTCGTCAATAATATTGCTATCATCGTTAATCATAGCCATCTTTCCACATCACTATAATCAATCAATGATCATCACCACACCTTAATCATACTCCATCACTATCCTCTCTCTCTCTCTGCCAAGCCAATTCCTCTAATCACAGTTCAACTCCAAGCATAATCTCCAAACTTACTTTCTTATTCTCAAACCCTCAAATTTCTTCATGACTTGCTGATATAAAGCCTCTGGCTTATCAATCAAAAACCCCTTTCATTTCTAGAAACCAAATGAGTTCGGAATAGCGAGTTAACAAAATCATAAGAGTTCGCATTTCCTTTCATAATCTATAAAAGCATTTGAGACACATCTCTTTTGTTAAAATTACTCATATCAAAAATCATCTTGAAAACCAAAACCAACACTCTTTCAAATTCTTGGGGAAAAAATTTTCAACAGTACCTCTCCAAAATTGGAGTTTACCACCTGTCACGGGTTCCCTCAAACCAATCTCAGTACCGCATCAGTATTGCAATTTAAGGGTCTCCAAACGATATCTCTGAAACCGACCATTACAAATCTTGATCAAAATCCAAGGTCACCATGACCAAACATCATAGCACTCATCTCTCGAACACAACAACTTGCACTCAATCATCATCTAAATCTAATTGTGCATTGATGATAATTTCCTCATCCGCTTTAGAACCATCAAAGCTCGCAGCCACAATCATTTCCAACTATTTGGGGATCATTACTTGCAGTAACCCTCTTAACCCTTCTAGTATTCAAACATAAGATACTATATTAAACTTTTACAACTCTTATTCGTAGCTATCCTGTGTTACTGCTTCCACAAGTTTCAGTTGCTTTATTCTGACCCCTCGTCTAGTACGAGCTCTATCACTTACTTCCTCAAGTACTCAACCACAACTTAGCATGACTGGCATTCACTAGATTTCTATCTATGATAGCCAAAACCACATACCAACTTAATCGTACCTTTAGTACGTTGTTACCAATTCCCAAACTGTCGGATCTAACGGTATCCCCCGTTGTTGTAGTGAACACACGACCTTGTTGTTGGCTCTTGGTAGTATTCCGGTTGACCTTCTTAGGACATTTCTAGGACACATGTCCAACTCCTCTACAACCATGGCAAAGTCCCAATCTACCTCGACACGGAGTTCCCGAATGATGGCTTTGACATCACCCACCAGTCATTCCATTCTGAGATTGCTTTCCGTTAAAGGCCTACCTAATTATTTATGCTCACCAAACCTTCTATTAAGATAACTTAGGGTTATCTAGAACAGATCATAATTTTTCATTCGACCATGTATTATGAGTGAATACCAGCCTTCAGCATTATGTAAAGTAGTAAAGAATTAAGTTATCAGTTTTCTTATTACCTTAGGTACGAAAATCGGACCTGGCAGTCTCCCGATCCTTCCGGTGTGGGCAATCTCTGACCAAATGTCCTAGCTTTCCGCAATTGTAACACAAACCCGAACCATAACGACACGGTCTATTTGGGTGATGACCTCCACATCTCTGACAGCTCAAAACATCCGAAGCAGCCACTGTTTGTTTTTCCCTACCCTTTCCTTGGGAATTCTTATTCGTCGCAAGGTCATTTCGCCTTTGGGGAAAACGTTGTGGGTATCCTCTTCTCTTAAACTCTTGACCCCTTGTTGGGTAATCTTGATTGTGCTCCCTGCGGTGGAACTCCCGATGGTCATTCTTCGCCTCAACAGCCTTCCTCACACATTCTTCAGCAATACGGCTCTTGTTCACAAGTTCGGAGAAGACCCTAATCTCCATCGGTCCAACGGAGCTCAGGATTTCACTTCGAAGTCCTCCCTCATACTTAATACACTTCCATTCCTCGAAGTCTCCCGGGGTTCCTTGACACATACGAGAATACCTGAATAACTCCTCAAATTTATCCGTATACTCAGATACGGACATTGTACCCTGCTTCAGTTGCAGTAATTCAAGTTCCTTGACCGTTCTAGCAGAATTCGGGAAGTACTTCTTATAAAATTCCACTTGGAAGGCACCCCAAGTGATAGGACCATTCCCCTGTTGTAGGAGACGTCGAGCCCCTTGCCACCAATGCGATGCTTCTCCCGTGAGCAGATAGGTAGCAAATTCAACACGTTGCTCTTCAGGCACCAACTGCGCTTGCAGTGCTCGCTCTATGGCCTGAAACCAAGTATCAGCTTCAGTCGGATCGGTGGTTCCCTTGAACTTAGGTGGATTAACCTTTAAGAAAGTTGCTAGTGTCATCGGGCCCTGAGCTACAATTCCACTATTGCCATTATTGTTTATCTGTTGCCCAAGAGCCTCCGCAGTGGCCTGCATAGCAGCAGCCATATTCTCCAACGCCGCCATAAGGTTTACCGGGTTATTCGGGTTGACTTCCGGTTCCTGCGTACTAGTACGATCTCTCTCACGTCCCTGACTGGGTCCACGAGGCGCCATCTGGTTCCTATACACACCAAACAATCGATATCAAGTTGATCAGTCTCAATATCGGAAGTATAGTGCTTCAAAGTACCAAAGGTACACTCATGGACTTCATGCTAGATGTATCAGTTAGATACCCTAACTAGCACAAGCACAGACTCAGAGTATGCATTGAAGCATAAGCAGTTCCATCCTTCAGGCTCACGAGGACGAACTGCTCTGATACCATAATGTAACACCCTAATATTCAGATCCTTATGCTCGAGTCATAAGTCAATGATATTACGGTGGTACGACTCTCAGGTGAATTTTTAATATATAAATATAGGTAATTTCAAAAGGAGTATTAATCGAGAAGCCTGAAAGGAGTAGAAATAAAATCGCGAAGACGTATCACTCACGTTTCGACAACGAAAAGTTAAACCGCGAAGCCAAAGCGATATACGGACAAGGCATAAAGGAGATTAAGAGATAGATAACAGATAGATATATATAACATAAATAAATAGCCACTAGTCGCGACCCGCGAAGTTTAGGCCGGCTAGGGTACAGTATGAAAGTAGTTGACAACAGTACATCCTAATCTCTCCCAAAGGAAACATAAGAGCCTCTATAGGCAAGTTCCAAAAGAGTTCAACACATAATATAATATCTTCTAAACAAAGGTGGAGAGATTCTAAGCAAAACACAAGTAGAGAAAATAAAGATCTTCGCCGGCTCTCAGACGAACCACAGCTCACTTCTGAGCACCTAGACCTGTATCTGAAAAACAAGAGATATATACGGAATGAGAACCCCGGGCCCATGGGTTCCCAGTACGGTAAAAGTGCCAAACAAATACAATGCACTGTAATAAAAACTCACTAAGCATCCTAAACTCCTTTTCACCAAGTATCCAGCCTAGATTCTCACTAATCCATAAATAGGCATCTGTCGTAAGGGGATACTAAATCTAGTTCATGTTACACATGTTTTCCCAATCCGCTGATTCTTTCACGAATCAGACTCAGAATCATAAGCAAAACCATTACCAGTTGTTCTGCCTCAGCAACTCTATATCAATACATCATACCCTTGCCTGGAGCCAGTGAAATCACATCACTACGTCCACCAAGGGGGCTCAAATGATCTCATTTAAAAATCATCATCATTATGCAATCGCATTATCAATTCATCTCATCAAGAACAGCCCCCAACATCCACCAACACCATCATGAGGGATCTCTCAGTTGTACAAACACAAGCAATACAGTCAAGTAATACACAAATAAGGTACAAGTAGAACAAGTAGCATGTAATCAGGTAACATAGCATATATGATATAGAAATCCAAAACAAATAGGCAAACCCAAACAATTCAAACATATGCAAATGATGTATGCCTGCCCTATGGCTGATGATATCATCTGTCGGTTACCAAGCCAACCCGACGTGTCCGGTAGCTAACCCGGGCACAGTCTCTCTGTTGCGTATTAATATCATTAGAGGGAATATGTGCCCTGTCACCATTAGAGGGTATATGCGCCCTGTCGCCATTAGAGGGTATATGCGCCCTATCGCCATTAGAGGGTATATGCGCCCTATCGCCATTAGAGGGTATCTGCGCCCTGTCGCTATTAGAGGGTATCTGCGCCCTGTCGCCATTAGAGGGTATCGGTGCCCTGTCACCCTTACAACCAGAGAGAAAACACAAGCATTGACCCGGAGCAAGCGGGACGTACCACAACCCTTGCTACTACCCAGGTAAAACTCGTATCTCAGATAGTGGGAGTGCAATTCACAATTATCAATAATTTAGCATAAACATGCATGAATCCTCATCCATGGATCAACATCCATTTCAGCCATCCGGCTCACGGTTAAATCCATAACCAGCCAATATTCATAGCATACACAGATATTCCGGCTCACGGTTCAATCCAGAACCAGCCAATATTCATAGCATACACAGCTATCCCGGCTCACAGTTCAATCCAGAACCAGCCAATATTCATAGCATACACAGCTATCCCGGCTCACGGTTCAATCCAGAACCAGCCAATTCATAAACAATTACGGCCCTTCGGCCAAAGGCATAACAAGCACTTCCACTACCATCCTCCACATCTCACATAATCCTCAATGATCCTCATTGATTATTCATTTTCCCCTTGCTTCACTCGCAAGTTATCTCATTCACTAGCCCTTTTCTAATAGCTAGGCATATCATAAAGATTTAAGATATAAGTGGTGAGATCGGAGGCTTAGAAGTATGAGATTTGGCTTTTAAAACTCAAATATCAACTTTGGCATGAAAACAATGCCACGCGTACGCGTACTCCACGCGCACGCGTGGATGTCCTTAAAAACTCATCGACGCGCAAGCGTCATGCACGCTAACGCGTGGATTAAAAATTTGCCAAATCGACGCGTACACGTGGATACTCTCGTGCCCCAGGCACAAAGCTGGCACAGTTCTGGCACAACTCTCTGGAAAAATGGCTGGGCATTGGGTGCAGCACTATCGGCGCGCCCGCGCACATCACGCGCACGCGTGGATGGCGTTTTCTGGAAGATCGGCGCGTACGCGCCAAGTGCGCCCACGCGCAAGGGGTTGTTCTGCTAAAAATATTTCTAAGTTAAAAACTGCAGAATTCACAGCTTCAACCCCCAATCTTCCGACGGACATAACTTCCTCATTTTAAATCGTTTTTCACCCGTTCTTCGAACGGCATGGACATCCCGGATCCAATTTCCTTTCTAAACAGATTTGGCACAAAACAAAGATCCGTAGTCCAAGTTATGTCCCGTCAAAGTATGCCCAAAAAAACATATTTTCATATGAAACCACAAAGTGCCATTTTCAAAACAAGCCATTTTCAACTCTTTTCAAAATCAGTCAAAACATGCCATTTTCATCCCTTTTCTTTGAAATCAATCAAAATACATCAATTTCAACATCAAGCCTCCTCAAATCACACATTGACACTTTACCACAATATACAAAATCACTATCCCATCATTTTAACCCACTTCACCCAAGTGGCTCAAACTCAAACATATTGACATATCATATACTCTTCCTCATGCCAATTCTCAACAATACTATTCCCAATCAACCATCATTATACATAACCTGTAACATACTCACTATCACGTGGTTTCACCCCCAAATCAACCTTAATCATTTCTCAAGCATATATCACAACATACATATCTCTCACGCATTATCATCCCATCAAGGCATCAAAAATCATACTCACATATATGACCACATAATATATCTCAACCAAAATCAAACATACCTCATCTATACTATTTCACCCGAAATTTACCAATTTCCACACTTCAACTCCTCAAACCTCATTATTCAATAACCAACCCAATCATTCATATATTCATTATATGAAATTCATCCAATTACTTGTGTCATCATACAATGCACACATCAACTTACCTTTCTTACCTCTTTCCGGCCTCCGGCCCAAAATATACGGCCTCCGGCCCAATTTCACAATTTAAATGCATAAATCACAATTCAATACTCATTACCCAAATCATCAATTCACATTACATACCAACTATGCATATTAGCATCAACCATTTACACAATCCAAACTTAATCCTAGGGGCATCTAGCCTAGGAATTCTCATCACATCACACGGTACTTAAATGAAACTTAAACCGTACCTCTTGTAGCAAAATCAATTGAGCCTCTTCTTTGGAAGTCTCCACCAACCTTAGCTCCAAGCCTCACCAAAGCTCTACAAGCAATACCAACCTCCCAATTGTGCACCAAAACCATCAAATGCACTAACATAACCAATATCACATACATACATCAACCTAGGGCTCATAAAAATGATAAATCACAAGGGTTTGAGCACTTCTTACCTCATCCCATATGAAGTAGGGATAGAACCCACTTAGAATCCATGTTGGAGTATCCCTAAACACCCAAAATCACAAGATTTCAACACTAACTTCCCAAAAACGTGTAACAGTGGGAAATTTCGAAAACTGGGCAGAGATAAATGGAATACTCACCACAAAACTTAGATAAAAATGTAGAGGATGAGAAGAGCGACGCGTGGCCGCAAACGGCTCGTCAATCGGAGCTCCGTAGCTCAAGTTATGGTGATTTGAAGATCAAAGAGAGTTAGGTTTTCTCTCTTCTCTCCTCTCTTCTTAATTCAGCGCCCCACACTCCTCTTTTAGGGTAAAAATGAGCTGAAATGCTCATAACTAATGTTTATATATGTTGGGTCTTGGGCCCACTTAGGCCCAGTTCACTTATTGTTGTCCGTTGGCCCAATTTTGGACCAAAACCTTTAAGATTAGCGCTCCAAATCGCACTTTAAATATTTCTATCTCCCCTAATCATAATTCCTCATTTCTTAATATTATTTACTCATAATCAATTTTCTCAGCTACAGTATCAGACAGGTCTCAGCCGGTACTGCCGGTTAAAATTCCACTGCGCGCTTTTACGCAGAAAACTATGTCTTCCGACTCGGAAAATTTCACTGAATCCAAATATCATATTGAAATCATCAAATTCCAATTGCCAAATCTTCCAACCATATTCGCTCCTACTTAACTCATTATTTAATTAATTTCGGTTAGACCGGGTATTACATTAGTTATTCCCATTACAAAATTAATTTTGACCTTATTCTAATAAATTATTATCAATGAAAAAGTTTATTATCATTGATAATTCTTTAATATATTTTTACATTTAATTTTATATAAACATAAAACTGAAGAAAAATATCATGATATAACAAATACAAGAACTTGTCTATCAAAACATCAACCAAGAATTAAGATAATAAAAATAATATTTGTTAAATAAATCGGCAACAATTCCATCATCCACAATAGCACTGTGGCAAATTCAACGATGAGAATTTTCGGGTTCAACTCCCGGTTGCGGAACAATTTTTAGTTTTGCAGCAAAATCCCACTTTGTATGAAGCACGGACGAATTTATTCATTGTTAATAATAATGGTTAGTTATTCCCATTACAAAATTAATTTTGACCTTATTCTAATAAATTATTATCAATGAAAAAGTTTATTATCATTGATAATCTTTAATATATTTTTACATTTAATTTTACATAAACATAAAACTGAAGAAAAATATCATGATATAACAAATAGAAGAACTTGTCTATCAAAACATCAACCAAAAATTACGGTAATAAAAATATATAAATTGTAAAATAAATTGGTAACAATTCCATCATCTGCAGTAGCACTCTGGCAAATTAAATGATGAGAATTTCCGGGTTCAACTCCTGGCTGCGGAACAATTTTTAGTTTTGCAGCAAAATCCAACTTTGTATGAAGCACGGACGAATTTATTCATTGTTAATAATAATGGTTAGTTATTCCTATTACAAAATTAATTTTGAGCTTATTGTAATAAATTATTATCAATGAAAAAGTTTATTATCATTGATAATCTTTAATATATTTTTACATTTAATTTTATATAAACATAAAACTGAAGAAAAATATCATGATATAAAAAATACAAGAACTTGTCTATGAAAACATCAACCAAAAATTAAGATAATAAAAATTAAAATTGTTAAATAAATGGACAACAATTCCATCATCCGCAGTAGCACTCTGGCAAATTCAACGATGAGAATTTCCGGGTTCAACTGCCGGCTGCGGAACAAGTTTTAGTTTTGCAGCAAAATCCAACTTTGTATGAAGCACGGACGAATTTATTCATTGTTAATAATAATGGTTAGTTATTCCCATTACAAAATTAATTTTGACCTTATTCTAATAAATTATTATCAATGAAAAAGTTTATTATCATTGATAATTCTTTAATATATTTTTACATTTAATTTTATATAAATATAAAACTGAAGAAAAATATCATGATATAACAAATACAAGAACTTGTCTATCAAAACATCAACCAAAAATTAAGATAATAAAAATGAAATTGTTAAATAAATGGACAACAATTCCATCATCCGCAGTAGCACTCTGGTAAATTCAACGATGAGAAATTTCGGGTTCAACTGCCGACTGCGGAACAAGTTTTAGTTTTGCAGCAAAATCCAACTTTGTATGAAACACGGACGAATTTATTCATTGTTAATAATAATGGTTAGTTATTCCCATTACAAAATTAATTTTGACCATATTGTAATAAATTATTATCAATGAAAAAGTTTATTATCATTGATAATCTTTAATATATTTTTACATTTAATTTTATATAAACATAAAACTGAAAAAAAATATCATGATATAACAAATACAAGAACTTGTCTATCAAAACATCAACCAAAAATTAAGATAATAAAAATAATATTAGTTAAATAAATCGGCAACAATTCCATCATCTGCAATAGCACTCTGGCAAATTCAACGATGAGAATTTTCGGGTTCAACTCCCGGTTGCGGAACAATTTTTAGTTTTGCAGCAAAATCCCACTTTGTATGAAGCACGGACGAATTTATTCATTGTTAATAATAATGGTTAGTTATTCCCATTACAAAATTAATTTTGACCTTATTCTAATAAATTATTATCAATGAAAAAGTTTATTATCATTGATAATTCTTTAATATATTTTTACATTTAATTTTATATAAACATAAAACTGAAGAAAAATATCATGATATAACAAATACAAGAACTTGTCTATCAAAACATCAACCAAAAATTAAGATAATAAAAATAAAATTGTTAAATAAATGGACAACAATTCCATCATCCGCAGTAGCACTCTGGCAAATTCAACGATGAGAAATTTCGGGTTCAACTGCCGGCTGCGGAACAAGTTTTAGTTTTGCAGCAAAATCCAACTTTGTATGAAACACGGAAGAATTTATTCATTGTTAGTAATAATGGTTAGTTATTCCAATTACAAAATTAATTTTGACCTTATTGTAATAAATTATTATCAATGAAAAAGTTTATTATCATTGATAATCTTTAATATATTTTTACATTTAATTTTATATAAACATAAAACTGAAAAAAAAATATCATGATATAACAAATACAAGAACTTGTCTATCAAAACATCAACCAAAAATTAAGATAATAAAAATAATATTTGTTAAATAAATCGGCAACAATTCCATCATCTGCAATAGCACTCTGGCAAATTCAACGATGAGAATTTTCGGGTTCAACTCCCGATTGCGGAACAATTTTTAATTTTGCAGCAAAATCCCACTTTGTATGAAGCACGGACGAATTTATTCATTGTTAATAATAATGGTTAGTTATTCCCATTACAAAATTAATTTTGACCTTATTCTAATAAATTATTATCAATGAAAAAGTTTATTATCATTGATAATCTTTAATATATTTTTACATTTAATTTTACATAAACATAAAACTGAAGAAAAATATCATGATATAACAAATAGAAGAACTTGTCTATCAAAACATCAACCAAAAATTACGGTAATAAAAATATATAAATTGTAAAATAAATTGGTAACAATTCCATCATCTGCAGTAGCACTCTGGCAAATTAAATGATGAGAGTTTCCGGGTTCAACTCCTGGCTGCGGAACAATTTTTAGTTTTGCAGCAAAATCCAACTTTGTATGAAGCACGGACGAATTTATTAATAATAATGGTTAGTTATTCCTATTACAAAATTAATTTTGAGCTTATTGTAATAAATTATTATCAATGAAAAAGTTTATTATCATTGATAATCTTTAATATATTTTTACATTTAATTTTATATAAACATAAAACTGAAGAAAAATATCATGATATAAAAAGTACAAGAACTTGTCTATGAAAACATCAACCAAAAATTAAGATAATAAAAATTAAAATTGTTAAATAAACGGACAACAATTCCATCATCCGCAGTAGCACTCTGGCAAATTCAACGATGAGAAATTTCGGGTTCAACTGCCGGCTGCGGAACAAGTTCTAGTTTTGCAGCAAAATCCAACTTTGTATGAAACACGGACGAATTTATTCATTGTTAATAATAATGGTTAGTTATTCCCATTACAAAATTAATTTTGACCTTATTGTAATAAATTATTATCAATGAAAACGTTTATTATCATTGATAATCTTTAATATATATTTACATTTAATTTTATATAAACATAAAACTGAAAAAAAAATATCATGATATAACAAATACAAGAACTTGTCTATCAAAACATCAACCAAAAATTAAGATAATAAAAATAATATTTGTTAAATAAATCGGCAACAATTCCATCATCTGCAATAGCACTCTGGCAAATTCAACGATGAGAATTTTCGGGTTCAACTCCCGGTTGCGGAACAATTTTTAGTTTTGCAGCAAAATCCAACTTTGTATGAAGCACGGACGAATTTATTCATTGCTAATACTAATGGTTAGTTATTCCCATTACAAAATTAATTTTGACCTTATTCTAATAAATCATTATCAATAAAAAAGTTTATTATCATTGATAATCTTTAATATATTTTTACATTTAATTTTACATAAACATAAAACTGAAGAAAAATATCATGATATAACAAATAGAAGAACTTGTCTATCAAAACATCAACCAAAAATTACGGTAATAAAAATATATAAATTGTAAAATAAATTGGTAACAATTCCATCATCTGCAGTAGCACTCTGGCAAATTAAATGATGAGAATTTCCGAGTTCAACTCCTGGCTGCGGAACAATTTTTAGTTTTGCAGCAAAATCCAACTTTGTATGAAGCACGGACGAATTTATTCATTGTTAATAATAATGGTTAGTTATTCCTATTACAAAATTAATTTTGAGCTTATTGTAATAAATTATTATCAATGAAAAAGTTTATTATCATTGATAATCTTTAATATATTTTTACATTTAATTTTATATAAACATAAAACTGAAGAAAAATATCATGATATAAAAAATACAAGAACTTGTCTATGAAAACATCAACCAAAAATTAAGATAATAAAAATTAAAATTGTTAAATAAATGGACAACAATTCCATCATCCGCAGTAGCACTCTGGCAAATTCAAAAGCAAAATCCAACTTTGTATGAAGCACGGACGAATTTATTCATTGTTAATAATAATGGTTAGTTATTCCCATTACAAAATTAATTTTGACCTTATTCTAATAAATTATTATCAATGAAAAAGTTTATTATCATTGATAATTCTTTAATATATTTTTACATTTAATTTTACATAAACATAAAACTGAAGAAAAATATCATGATATAACAAATAGAAGAACTTGTCTATCAAAACATCAACCAAAAATTACGGTAATAAAAATATATAAATTTTAAAATAAATTGGTAACAATTCCATCATCTGCAGTAGCACTCTGGCAAATTAAATGATGAGAATTTCCGGGTTCAACTCCTGGCTGCGGAATAATTTAGTTTTGCAGCAAAATCCAACTTTGTATGAAGCACGGACGAATTTATTCATTGTTAATAATAATGGTTAGTTATTCCTATTACAAAATTAATTTTGAGCTTATTGTAATAAATTATTATCAATGAAAAAGTTTATTATCATTGATAATCTTTAATATATTTTTACATTTAATTTTATATAAACATAAAACTGAAGAAAAATATCATGATATAAAAAATACAAGAACTTGTCTATGAAAACATCAACCAAAAATTAAGATAATAAAAATTAAAATTGTTAAATAAATGGACAACAATTCCATCATCCGCAGTAGCACTCTGGCAAATTCAAAAGCAAAATCCAACTTTGTATGAAGCACGGACGAATTTATTCATTGTTAATAATAATGGTTAGTTATTCCCATTACAAAATTAATTTTGACCTTATTCTAATAAATTATTATCAATGAAAAAGTTTATTATCATTGATAATTCTTTAATATATTTTTACATTTAATTTAATATAAACATAAAACTGAAGAAAAATATCATGATATAAAAAATACAAGAACTTGTCTATGAAAACATCAACCAAAAATTAAGATAATAAAAATTAAAATTGAAAATAAATGGACAACAATTCCATCATCCGCAGTTGCATTCTGGCAAATTCAACAATGAGAATTTTCGGGTTCAACTCCCGGCTGCGGAACAATTTTTAGTTTTGCAGCAAAATCCAACTTTGTATGAAGCACGGACGAATTTATTCATTGTTAATAATAATAGTTAGTTATTCCCATTACAAAATTAATTTTGACCTTATTATAATAAATTATTATCAATGAAAATGTTTATTATGATTGATAATTCTTTAATATATTTTTACATTTAATTTTATATAAACATAAAACTGAAGAAAAATATTAGGATATAACAAATACAAGAACTTGTCTATCAAAACATCAACCAAAAATTAAGATAATAAAAATAAAATTGTTAAATAAATGGACAATAATTCCATCATCCGCAGTAGCACTCTGGCAAATTCAACGATGAGAAATTTCGGGTTCAGCTGCCGGCTGCGGAACAAGTTTTAGTTTTGCAGCAAAATCCAACTTTGTATGAAACACGGACGAATTTATTCATTGTTAATAATAATGGTTAGTTATTCCCATTACAAAATTAATTTTGACCTTATTGTAATAAATTATTATCAATGAAAAAGTTTATTATCATTGATAATCTTTAATATATTTTTACATTTAATTTTATATAAACATAAAACTGAAAAAAAATATCATGATATAACAAATAGAATAACTTGTCTATCAAAACATCAACCAAAAATTACGGTAATAAAAATATATAAATTGTAAAATAAATTGGTAACAATTCTATCATCTGCAGTAGCACTCTGGCAAATTAAATGATGAGAATTTCCGGGTTCAACTCCTGGCTGCGGAACAATTTTTAGTTTTGCAGAAAAATCTAACTTTGTATGAAGCACAGACGAATTTATTCATTGTTAACAATAATGGTTAGTTATTCCTATTACAAAATTAAGTTTGAGCTTATTGTAATAAATTATTATCAATGAAAAAGTTTACTATCATTGATAATCTTTAATATATTTTTACATTTAATTTTATATAAACATAAAACTGAAGAAAAATATCATGATATAAAAAATACAAGAACTTGTCTATGAAAACATCAACCAAAAATTAAGATAATAAAAATTAAAATTGTTAAATAAATGGACAACAATTCCATCATCCGCAGTAGCACTCTGGCAAATTCAACAGCAAAATCCAACTTTGTATGAAGCACGGACGAATTTATTCATTGTTAATAATAATGGTTAGTTATTTCCATTACAAAATTAATTTTGACCTTATTCTAATAAATTATTATCAATGAAAAAGTTTATTATCATTGATAATTCTTTAATATATTTTTACATTTAATTTTACATAAACATAAAACTGAAGAAAAATATCATGATATAGCAAATAGAAGAACTTGTCTATCAAAACATCAACCAAAAATTACGGTAATAAAAATATATAAATTGTAAAATAAATTGGTAACAATTCCATCATCTGCAGTAGCACTCTGGCAAATTAAATGATGAGAATTTCCGGGTTCAACTCCTGGCTGCAGAACAATTTTTAGTTTTGCAGCAAAATCGAACTTTGTATGAAGCACGGACGAATTTATTCATTGTTAATAATAATGGTTAGTTATTCCTATTACAAAATTAATTTTGAGCTTATTGTAATAAATTATTATCAATGAAAAAGTTTATTATCATTGATAATCTTTAATATATTTTTACATTTAATTTTATATAAACATAAAACTGAAGAAAAATATCATGATATAAAAAATACAAGAACTTGTCTATGAAAACATCAACCAAAAATTAAGATAATAAAAATTAAAATTGTTAAATAAATGGACAACAATTCCATCATCCGCAGTAGCACTCTGGCAAATTCAACAGCAAAATCCAACTTTGTATGAAGCACGGACGAATTTATTCATTGTTAATAATAATGGTTAGTTATTCCCATTACAAAATTAATTTTGACCTTATTCTAATAAATTATTATCAATGAAAAAGTTTATTATCATTGATAATTCTTTAATATATTTTTTCATTTAATTTAATATAAACATAAAACTGAAGAAAAATATCATGATATAAAAAATACAAGAACTTGTCTATGAAAACATCAACCAAAAATTAAGATAATAAAAATTAAAATTGTAAATAAATGGTCAACAATTCCATCATCCGCAGTAGTATTCTGGCAAATTCAACAATGAGAATTTTAGGGTTCAACTCCCGGCTGCGGAACAATTTTTAGTTTTGCAGCAAAATCCAACTTTGTATGAAGCACGGACGAATTTATTCATTGTTAATAATAATAGTTAGTTATTCCCATTACAAAATTAATTTTGACCTTATTATAATAAATTATTATCAATGAAAAAGTTTATTATGATTGATAATTCTTTAATATATTTTTACATTTAATTTTATATAAACATAAAACTGAAGAAAAATATCATGATATAACAAATACAAGAACTTGTCTATCAAAACATCAACCAAAAATTAAGATAATAAAAATAAAATTGTTAAATAAATGGACAACAATTCCATCATCCGCAGTAGCACTCTGGCAAATTCAACGATGAGAAATTTCGGGTTCAGCTGCCGGCTGCGGAACAAGTTTTAGTTTTGCAGCAAAATCCAACTTTGTATGAAACACGGACGAATTTATTCATTGTTAATAATAATGGTTAGTTATTCCCATTACAAAATTAATTTTGACCTTATTGTAATAAATTATTATCAATGAAAAAGTTTATTATCATTGATAATCTTTAATATATTTTTACATTTAATTTTATATAAACATAAAACTGAAAAAAATATCATGATATAACAAATAGAAGAACTTGTCTATCAAAACATCAACCAAAAATTACGGTAATAAAAATATATAAATTGTAAAATAAATTGGTAACAATTCTATCATCTGCAGTAGCACTTTGGCAAATTAAATGATGAGAATTTCCGGGTTCAACTCCTGGCTGCGGAACAATTTTTAGTTTTGCAGCAAAATCTAACTTTGTATGAAGCACAGACGAATTTATTCATTGTTAACAATAATGGTTAGTTATTCCTATTACAAAATTAAGTTTGAGCTTATTGTAATAAATTATTATCAATGAAAAAGTTTATTATCATTGATAATCTTTAATATATTTTTACATTTAATTTTATATAAACATAAAACTGAAGAAAAATATCATGATATAAAAAATACAAGAACTTGTCTATGAAAATATCAACCAAAAATTAAGATAATAAAAATTAAAATTGTTAAATAAATGGACAACAATTCCATCATCCGCAGTAGCACTCTGGAAAATTCAACGATGAGAAATTTCGGGTTCAACTGCCGGCTGCGGAACAAGTTTTAGTTTTGCAGCAAAATCCAACTTTGTATGAAACACGGACGAATTTACTCATTGTTAATAATAATGGTTAGTTATTCCCATTACAAAATTAATTTTGACCTTATTGTAATAAATTATTATCAATGAAAAAGTTTATTATCATTGATAATCTTTAATATATTTTTACATTTAAATTTATATAAACATAAAACTGAAAAAAAATATCATGATATAACAAATACAAGAACTTGTCTATCAAAACATCAACCAAAAATTAAGATAATAAAAATAATATTTGTTAAATAAATCGGCAACAATTCCATCATCTGCAATAGCACTCTGGCAAATTCAACGATGAGAATTTTCGGGTTCAACTCCCGGTTGCGGAACAATTTTTAGTTTTGCAGCAAAATCCCACTTTGTATGAAGCACGGACGAATTTATTCATTGTTAATAATAATGGTTAGTTATTCCCATTACAAAATTAATTTTGACCTTATTCTAATAAATTATTATCAATGAAAAAGTTTATTATCATTGATAATGTTTAATATATTTTTACATTTAATTTTACATAAACATAAAACTGAAGAAAAATATCATGATATAACAAATAGAAGAACTTGTCTATCAAAACATCAACCAAAAATTACGGTAATAAAAATATATAAATTGTAAAATAAATTGGTAGCAATTCCATCATCTGCAGTAGCACTCTGGCAAATTAAATGATGAGAATTTTCGGGTTCAACTCCTGGCTGCGGAACAATTTTTAGTGTTGCAGCAAAATCCAACTTTGTATGAAGCACGGACGAATTTATTCATTGTTAATAATAATGGTTAGTTATTCCTATTACAAAATTAATTTTGAGCTTATTGTAATAAATTATTATCAATGAAAAAGTTTATTATCATTGATAATCTTTAATATATTTTTACATTTAATTTTATATAAACATAAAACTGAAGAAAAATATCATGATATAAAAAATACAAGAACTTGTCTATGAAAACATCAACCAAAAATTAAGATAATAAAAATTAAATTGTTAAATAAATGGACAACAATTCCATCATCCGCAGTAGCACTCTGGCAAATTCAACAGCAAAATCCAACTTTGTATGAAGCACGGACGAATTTATTCATTGTTAATAATAATGGTTAGTTATTCCCATTACAAAATTAATTTTGACCTTATTCTAATAAATTATTATCAATGAAAAAGTTTATTATCATTGATAATTCTTTAATATATTTTTACATTTAATTTTATATAAACATAAAACTGAAGAAAAATATCATGATATAAAAAATAAAAGAACTTGTCTATGAAAACATCAACCAAAAATTAAGATAATAAAAATTAAAATTGTTAAATAAAGGGACAACAATTCCATCATCCGCAGTAGCACTCTGGCAAATTCAACGATGAGAATTTCTGGGTTCAACTCCCGGCTGCGGAACAATTTTTAGTTTTGCAGCAAAATCCAACTTTGTATGAAGCACGGACGAATTTATTCATTGTTAATAATAATGGTTAGTTATTCCCATTACAAAATTAATTTTGACCTTATTCTAATAAATTATTATCAATGAAAAAGTTTTTTATCATTGATAATTCTTTAATATATTTTTACATTTAATTTTATATAAACATAAAACTGAAGAAAAATATCATGATATAACAAATGCAAGAACTTGTCTATCAAAACATCAACCAAAAATTAAGATAATAAAAATAAAATTGTTAAATAAATGGACAACAATTCCATCATCCGCAGTAGCACTCTGGCAAATTCAACGATGAGAAATTTCGGGTTCAACTGCCGGCTGCGGAACAAGTTTTAGTTTTGCAGCAAAATCCAACTTTGTATGAAACACGGACGAATTTATTCATTGTTAATAATAATGGTTAGTTATTCCCATTACAAAATTAATTTTGACCTTATTGTAATAAATTATTATCAATGAAAAAGTTTATTATCATTGATAATCTTTAATATATTTTTACATTTAATTTTATATAAACATAAAACTGAAAAAAATATCATGATATAACAAATACAAGAACTTGTCTATCAAAACATCAACCAAAAATTAAGATAATAAAAATAATATTTGTTAAATAAATCGGCAACAATTCCATCATCTGCAATAGCACTCTGGCAAATTCAACGATGAGAATTTTCGGGTTCAACTCCCGGTTGTAACACCCCACCATACAGAGTCTTATGCTTAAGTCATAATTCAGAGATGGCAAGGTATTACGACCTCTAAAATAAAAATTAGTACGTATAATAGTATGAATAATTGATTATAACTAGGAGCCTTTGTAGAAAAAGGGGTAAACAAAAACCGCAACCTTAAAGCGCAACACTCCGATCGATAACATAACGAAAAAGGATAATCCAACGCGTGATTATATATAAATAGGGGAGTGTCAAAAACAGGAATATCAAGACTCGAGTTCCGGCTGCGAAGATAACCGGTTCGAGCATAACAATATATACATATGATAAAATAAGGAAGACCCCAAAGGAAACCCAAAGGGACACAAATACATCAAACCTATTCTCCAAAATCCCCCATAAGAGGAGTCATCACAGTTTGTATTATTTAATGGAGATAAAAGTATCTAAGCAAAACATATAAACCAAAACATAGCCCCGAGAACAGAGGATCTTCGCAAATCTAGAAGTCTCCAGCATGCCTCAGCGAGAAACCTCACGTCCTGCATCTGAAAACCACAAAATCCGCATGGGTGAGAACCAGAGGTCCCCAGCATGGTAACAGCTTCCACATATATAATACATAATAATGGAGGAAAGCCGAAGGCAATCCTAGAACTTCCTCCAGATAATATCCCAGCTTATAAACAAGCTAAACCATACAAGGCAACTGACTAAAGATTCTTCAGTCTAACTAATACTGCCCTTTCCAATTCCTTCAGACCTCCCAACCACCAGCAGGATATAATATAGCAAACACAGTTATATCAAACAAGGAATATACAAATAGGAGCAAGTAAGACATTTAGACAATTAGCAAGTTATATGCAGTCAAATAGGCAATCTCAAACAATTCATATAGTATGCATATGATGAATGCCTGTCCCTAGTGGCCGATGATATCATCTTGTCGGTTATATAGCCAACCCGACAAGTCCTGGTCGCTAACCATTGGACTGTCCCTCTGTCGTGCATCCCCAAATTCGAGTTACACTCGTTATAAACTTGATCATAATCATGATCCATATACATCACCCTCATTGGTGAATATTTACGGGGGTTCGAGCTCATCCGGGCCTTTCACAGTGCCCGGCTACACTTACAACATAGGGTTAACAGAGCTTCGAGTCTCAACCTGGAGCACGTGGTGGCTAGCCACTGCTACTACCCAAGGAACTCGTACTCAGATAGTGGAAGTGCAATTTCACAATTATCAATAATTCAGCATCAACATGCATGAATTCTCATCCATGGATCAACATCCATACTAGCCATTCCGGCTCACGGTTCAATCCAGAACCAGCCAATATTCATAGCATACACAGCTATTCCGGCTCATGGTTAAATCCATAACCAACCATTTCATTAACAATTATAGCCTCTCGGCCCATGGTATAACAAGCACTTCCTCCACCATCCTCCACATCTCACATAATCATCTTGATCCTCATTGATCATTCATATTTCCCTTGCTTCACTCGCAAGTTATCACATTCACTAGCCCCTTTTTAATAGCTAGGCATGCCATAATGATTTAAGACATAAATGGTGAGATCGGAGGCTTAGAAGTATGAGATTTGGCTTTTAAAACTCAAAAATCAACTTTGGGATGAAAGCAGGGTCGCGCGTATGCGCACTCCACGCTCACGCGTGGGTGACCTCAAAAACTCATCGACGCGTAAGCGTCATGCACGCTAACGCGTGGATTCCAAACTTGCCCATCGACGCGCACGCGTCAACCACGCGTACGCGCGGGTGTTCTCGTGCCCCAGGCACAACACCGGCACAGTTCTGGCATAACTCTCTGGAAAATGGCTGGGCATGGGGTGCAGCACAATCGGCGCGCCCGCGCACATCATGCGCACGCGTGGATGGCGCTTTTTGGAAGATCGGCGCGTATGCGCCAGGTGCGCTCACGCGCAAGGGGTTATTCTGCTAAAAATTTTCTAAGTTAAAAGCTGCAGAATTCACAGATTTTTACCCCAATCTTCCAACGGACATAACTTCCTCATTTTAAATCGTTTTTCACCCGTTCTTCGAACGGCATGGACATCCCGGATCCAATTTCATTTCTAAACAGATTTGGTACAAAATGGAGATCCGTAGTCCAAGTTATGTCCCGTCAAAGTATGCCCAAAAACCATATTTTCATACAAAACCACAATATGCCATTTTCAAAACAAACCATTTTTAACTCTTTCAAAATCAATCAAAACATGCCAATTTCATTCCTTTCTTTGAAATCAATCAAAATGTATCAAATTCAACATCAAGCCTCCTCAACTCACACATTGACACATTACCACAAATTACCAAAATCACTATTTCATCATTTTAACCCACTTCACCCAAGTGGCTCAAACTCAAACATATTGACATATTATATACTATTCCTCATGCCAATTCCAACAACAACAATACCAATAAATCATTATTGTACACAATCAACATCATACTCACCATCAACATGGTTCAACCCACAATTCAACCATAACCAATCATCAAGCATATATCACAACATGCATATTTCTCATACATCATACCACCAAGGCATCAATAATCATCATCACATATATGACCACATCATATATCTCAATCATTCAACAACATCAACCATTCAATGCCTATCTTAGGGCCTCTAGCCTAAGTATTTCCTACCACATTACATATTAGATACGGGAAACCGAAACCATACCTTAGCCGAATTTCCCAAGCTCCACCGGAGCACTTCCAAATCACTTATCCACAAGCTCTCAAGGCCTCAACACCTC